>NW_028238134.1:0-215736 GCF_015680905.1 Coptis chinensis | reverse complement strand
ACGATAGATTAATTGATTGTTGAAAACTCAAGTACTTCTCGCCTTTTCAGGTTACAGCCCTATGATGAAACTAATACCTCATAAGACGTGTTATAGAGCCAAAATGAGACAAAAGAACTGCAAAATGGGACTTCCTGGAACACTTGCGAAAGAGTGACATAAAGTCAAACTGTGAAAACTCAACGGTCAACGATCAAAGCCATAGTCAACGGTCATAGTGAACTCGAGGGTCCAAAAACTCAAAAGCTCAGGAAACACTCCATGGCTTCAAGAATCCATGACTAAACCCTTTGTCAGACAAGGACTAAGCCACCAAACCCTAAACCCTAGCCTAGATCATATAAGTTAGATCTAAGATGAACAACTTCCAAACCCGAAAACCCCACTTTCTACACCACTAAGAATCCAAAACGATGAAAATGCATCTATCGCAGTGAGTTTGCGTTAGAATGAATGCAAAACACTAGATTGATTGAATGAATGCAAAACACTTGACTGAATACACTTACGTGTGAGCTTGAATGAATGCAAAACACTTGATTGATTGAATGAATGAATGAATGCAAAACAGTTGACTGATTGAATGAACGTACCTACAAGCGAGCTTGCGTTAGAAAGTATGCAAAACACTTGATTGAATGACCTACGCGTGAGCTTGCGTAGAAAGTATGCAAAACACTTGATTGAATGTACCTACGCGTGAGCTTGCATTATAATGAATGCAAAACACCTGATAGATTGATTGATTGTTGAAAACTCATTTCTTCGCCTTTTTAAGGATCTGATCTATTATGGAACTAATACCTCAAAAAAGCATTATAGAGACAAAATGAGAAAAGGGCTGCAAATGGGACTTCTGGAACACCTGCCGAAAGTGCCCATAAACTCAAACAATGAAAAGTCAACGATTCAATGATCAAAGCCATAGTCACGGTCATAGTGAACTCGAGGGTCCAAAACCTCAAAAGCTCAGGAAAAACTCCAAGGCTTCAAGAATCAATGACTAAACCCTTTGTCCGACAAGGACTAAGCCACCGAACCCTAAACCCTAGCTAGATCATATAAGTTAGATCTAAGATGAACAACTTCCAAACCAAAAAACCCACTTTCTACACCAAATGAGAATGCAAAACACATGACTAAATGCATCTACGTGTGAGTTTGCATTAGAATGAATGCAAAACACTTGATTGATTGAATGAATGCAAAACACTTGACTGAATACACATACGTGTGAGGTTGCATTACAATGAATGTAACATAATTGACTGATTGAATGAACGTACCTACAAGCGAGGTTGCGTTAGAAAGTATGCAAAACACTTGATTGAATGTACCTACGTGTGACCTTGCATTATATAGAATGCAAAACACCTGATAGATTGATTGATTGTAGAAAACTCATGTACTTATCGCCTTTTCAGGTTACAGCCCTATGATGAAACTAATACCTCATAAGACGTGTTATAGAGCCAAAATGAGACAAAAGAACTGCAAAATGGGACTTCCTGGAACACTTGCGAAAGAGTGCCATAAAGTCAAACTGTGAAAAGACAACAGTCAAAGATCAAAGCCATAGTCAACGGTCATAGTGAACTCGAGGGTCCAAAAACTCAAAAGCTTAGGAAACACTCCATGGCTTCAAGAATCCATGACTAAACCCTTTGTCAGACAAGGACTAAGCCACCAAACCCTAAACCCTAGCCTAGATCATATAAGCTAGATCTAAGATGAACAACTTCTAAACCCGAAAACCCCACTTTCTACACCAACAGAATCCAAAACGCATGACGAAATGCATCTACGTGTGAGTTTGCGTTAGAATGAATGCAAAACACTTGATTGATTGAATGAATGCAAAACACTTGACTGAATACACTTACGTGTGAGCTTGCATTATAATGAATGCAAAACACTTGACTGATTGAATGAACGTTAGAAAGTATGCAAAACACTTGATTGAATGTACCTACGCGTGAGCTTGCGTTAGAAAGTATGCAATACACTTGATTGAATGTACCTACCCGTGAGCTTGCATTATAATGAATGCAAAACACCTGATAGATTGATTGATTGTTGAAAACTCATGTTCTTATCGCCTTTTCAGGATACAGCCCTATTATGGAACTAATACCTCAAAAGACGCGTTATAGAGACAAAATGAGAGAAAATGACTGCAAAATGGGACTTCCTGGAACACCTGCGAAAGAGTGCCATAAACACAAACAATGAAAAGTCAACGGTCAACGATCAAAGCCATAGTCTACGGTCATAGTGAACTCGAGGGTCCAAAAACTCAAAAGCTCAGGAAACACTCCAAGGCTTCAAGAATCAATGACTAAACCCTTTGTCCGACAAGGACTAAGCCACCGAACCCTAAACCCTAGCCTAGATCATATAAGTTAGATCTAAGATGAACAACTTCCAAACCCGAAAACCCCACTTTCTACAACAATAGAATGAAAAACACATGACTAAATGCATCTACGTGTGAGTTTGCATTAGAATGAATGCAAAACACTTGATTGATTGAATGAATGCAAAACACTTGACTGAATACACTTACGTGTGAGCTTGCATTACAATGAATGTAACATAATTGACTGATTGAATGAACGTACCCACAAGCGAGGTTGCGTTAGAAAGTATGCAAAACACTTGATTGAATGTACCTACGCGAGGTGAGCTTGCATTATATAGAATGCAAAACACCTGATAGATTGATTGATTGTAGAAAACTCATGTACTTATCGCCTTTTCAGGTTATAGCCCTATGATGAAACTAATACCTCATAAGACGTGTTATAAAGCCAAAATGAGACAAAAGAACTGCAAAATGGGACTTCCTGGAACACTTGCGAAAGAGTGCCATAAAGTCAAACTGTGAAAAGTCAACGTTCAACGATCAAAGCCATAGTTAACGGTCATAGTGAAGTCGAGGGTCCAAAAACTCAAAAGCTCAGGAAACACTCCATGGCTTCAAGAATCCATGACTAAACCCTTTGTCAGACAAGGACTAAGCCACCAAACCCTAAACCCTAGCCTAGATCATATAAGCTAGATCTAAGATGAACAACTTCCAAACCCGAAAACCCCACTTTCTACACCAACAGAATCGAAAACGCATGACGATATGCATCTACGTGTGAGTTTGCGTTAGAATGAATGCAAAACACTTGATTGATTTAATGAATGCAAAACACTTGACTGAATACACTTACGTGTGAGCTTGCATTATAATGAATGCAAAACACTTGACTGATTGAATGAACGTACCTACAAGCGAGCTTGCGTTAGAAAGAATGCAAAACACTTGATTGAATGTACATATGCGTGAGCTTGCGTTAGAAAGTATGCAAAACACTTGATTGAATGTACCTACGCGTGATCTTGCATTATAAGGAATGCAAAACACCTGATAGATTGATTGATTGTAGAAAACTCATGTTCTTATCGCCTTTTAAGGATACAGCCCTATTATGGAACTAATACCTTGAAAGACGTGTTATAGAGACAAAATGAGACAAAAGGACTGCAAAATGGGACTTCCTGGAACACCTGCGAAAGAGTGCCATAAAGTCAAACTGTGAAAAGTCTGTTGTCAATGATCAAAGCCATAGCCAACGGTCATAGTGAACTCGAGGGTCCAAAAACTCAAAAGCTCAGGAAACACTCCAAGGCTTCAAGAATCAATGACTAAACCCTTTGTCCGACAAGGACTAAGCCACCGAACCCTAAACCCTAGCCTAGATCATATAAGTTAGATCTAAGATGAACAACTTCCAAACCCGAAAACCCCACTTTCTACACCATGAATGATCCAAAACACATGACTAAATGCATCTACGTGTGAGTTTGCATTAGAATGAATGTAAAACACTTGATTGATTGAATGAATGCAAAACACTTGACTGAATACACTTACGTGTGAGCTTGCATTACAATGAATGTAACATAATTGACTGATTGAATGAACGTACCTACAAGCGAGGTTACGTTAGAAAGTATGCATAACACTTGATTGAATGTACCTACGCGTGAGCTTGCATTATATAGAATGCAAAACACCTGATAGATCGATTGATTGTAGAAAACTCATGTACTTATCGCCTTTTCAGGTTACAGCCCTATGATGAAACTAATACCTCATAAGACTTGTTATAGAGCCCAAATGAGACAAAAGAACTGCAAAATGGGACTTCCTGGAACACTTACGAAAGAGTGCCATAAAGTCAAACTGTGAAAAGTCAACAGTCATAGTGAACTCGAGGGTCCAAAAACTCAAAAGCTCAGGAAACACTCCATGGCTTCAAGAATCCATGACTAAACCCTTTGTCAGACAAGGAATAAGCCACCAAATCCTAAACCCTAGCCTAGATCATATAAGCTAGATCTAAGATGAACAACTTCCAAACCCGAAAACCCCACTTTCTACACCAACAGAATCCAAAACGCGTGACGATATGCATCTACGTGTGAGTTTGCGTTAGAATGAATGCAAAATACTTGATTGATTGAATGAATGCAAAACACTTGACTGAATACACTTACGTGTGAGCTTGTATTATAATGAATGCAAAACAGTTGGCTGATTGAATGAACGCATTACTACAAGCTGCGAGCTGCGTTTGAAAGTATGCAAAACACTTGATTGAATGTACCTACGCGTGAGCTTGCATTATAATGAATGCAAAACACCTGATAGATTGATTGATTGTAGAAAACTCATGTTCTTATCGCCTTTTCAGGATACAGCCCTATTATGGAACTAATACCTTGAAAGACGTGTTATAGAGACAAAATGAGACAAAAGGACTGCAAAATGGGACTTCCTGGAACACCTGCGAAAGAGTGCCATAAAGTCAAACTGTGAAAAGTCAACTGTCAACGATCAAAGCCATAGTCAACGGTCATAGTGAACTCGAGGGTCCAAAAACTCAAAAGCCGCGGGGAAACACTCCAAGGCTTCAAGAATCAATAACTAAACCCTTTGTCCGACAATGACTAAGCCACCGAACCCTAAACCCTAGCCTAGATCATATAAGTTAGATCTAAGATGAACAACTTCCAAACCCGAAAACCCCACTTTCTACACCAACAGAATGCAAAACACATGACTAAATGCATCTACGTGTGAGTTTGCATTAGAATGAATGCAAAACACTTGATTGATTGAATGAATGCAAAACACTTGACTGAATACACTTACGTGTGAGCTTGCATTACAATGAAAGTAACATAATAGACTGATTGAATGAACGTACCTACAAGCGAGGTTGTGTTAGAAAGTATGCAAAACACTTGATTGAATGTACCTACGCGTGAGCTTGCATTATATAGAATGCAAAACAGCTGATAGATTGATTGATTGTAGAAAACTCATGTACTTATCGCCTTTTCAGGTTACAGCCCTATGATGAAACTAATACCTCATAAGACGCGTTATAGAGCCAAAATGAGACAAAAGAACTGCAAAATGGGACTTCCTGGAACACTTGCGAAATAGTGCCATAAAGTCAAACTGTGAAAAGTCAACGGTCAACGATCAAAGCCATAGTCAACGGTCATAGTGAACTCGAGGGTCCAAAAACTCAAAAGCTCAGGAAACACTCCATGGCTACAAGAATCCATGACTAAACCCTTTGTCAGACAAGGACTAAGCCACCAAACCCTAAACCCTAGCCTAGATCATATAAGCTAGATCTAAGATGAACAACTTCCAAACCCGAAAACCCCACTTTCTACACCAACAGAATCCAAAACGCATGACGAAATATATCTACGTGTGAGTTTGCGTTAGAATGAATGCAAAACACTTGATTGATTGAATGAATGCAAAACACTTGACTGAATACACTTACGTGTGAGCCTGCATTATAATGAATGCAAAACAGTTGACTGATTGAATGAACGTACCTACAAGCGAGCTTGCGTTAGAAAGTATGCAGAACACTTGATTGAATGTACCTACGAGTGAGCTTGCGTTAGAAAGTTTGCAAAACGCTTGATTGAATGTACCTACGCGTGAGTTTGCATTATAATGAATACAAAACACCTGATAGATTGATTGATTGTAGAAAACTCATGTTCTTATCGCCTTTTCAGGATACAGCCCTATTATGGAACTAAAACCTTGAAAGACGTGTTATATAGACAAAATGAGACAAAAGGACTGTAAAATGGGACTTCCTGGAACACCTGCGAAAGAGTGGCATAAAGTCAAACTGTGAAATGTCAACGGTCAACGATCAAAGCCATAGTCAACGGTCATAGTGAACTCGAGGGTCCAAAAACTTAAAAGCTCAGGAAACACTCCAAGGCTTCAAGAATCAATGGCTAATCCCTTTGTCCGACAAGGACTAAGCCACCGAACCCTAAACCCTAGCCTAGATCATATAAGTTAGATCTAAGATGAACAACTTCCAAACCCGAAAACCCCACTTTCTACACCAATAGAATGCAAAACACATGACTAAATGCATCTACGTGTGAGTTTGCATTTGAATGAAAGCAAAACACTTGATTGATTGAATGAATGCAAAACACTTGACTGAATACACTTACGTGTGAGCTTGCATTACAATGAATGTAACATAATTGACTGATTGAATGAACGTACCTACAAGCGAGGTTGCATTAGAAAGTATGCAAAACACTTGATTGAATGTACCTACGCGTGAGCTTGCATTATATAGAATGCAAAACACCTGATAGATTGATTGATTGTAGAAAACTCATGTATTTATCGCCTTTTCAGGTTACAGCCCTATGATGAAACTAATACCTCATAAGACGTGTTATAGAGCCAAAATGAGACAAAAGAACTGCAAAATGAGACTTCCTGGAACACTTGCGAAAGAGTGCCATAAAGTCAAACTGTGAAAAGTCAACGATCAACGATCAAAGCCATAGTCAACGGTCATAGTGAAGTCGAGGGTCCAAAAACTCAAAAGCTCAGGAAACACTCCATGGCTTCAAGAATCCATGACTAAACCCTTTGTCAGACAAGGACTAAGCCACAAAACCCTAAACCCTAGCCTAGATCATATAAGCTAGATCTAAGATGAACAACTTCCAAACCCGAAAACCCCACTTTCTACACCAACAGAATCCAAAACGCATGACGAAATGCATCTACGTGTGACTTTGCATTAGAATAAATGCAAAACACTTGATTGATTGAATGAATGCAAAACACTTGACTGAATACACTTACGTGTGAGCTTGCATTATAATGAATGCAAAACAGTTGACTGATTGAATGAACGTACCTACAAGCGAGCTTGCGTTAGAAAGTATGCAAAACACTTGATTGAATGTACCTATGCGTGAGCTTGCGTTAGAAAGTATGCAAAACACTTGATTGAATGTACCTACGCGTGAGCTTGCATTATAATGAATGCAAAACACCTGATAGATTGATTGATTGTAGAAAAGTCATGTTCTTATCGCCTTTTCAGGATACAGCCCTATTATGGAACTAATACCTCAAAAGACGCGTTATAGAGACAAAATGAGAGAAAAGGACTGCAAAATGGGACTTCCTGGAACACTTGCGAAAGAGTGCCATAAAGTCAAACTATGAAAAGTCAACGGTCAACGATCAAAGCCATAGTCTACGGTCATAGTGAACTCGAGGGTCCAAAAACTCAAAAGCTCAGGAAACACTCCAAGGCTTCAAGAATCAATGACTAAACCCTTTGTCCGACAAGGACTAAGCCACCGAACCCTAAACCCTAGCCTAGATCATATAAGTTAGATCTAAGATGAACAACTTCCAAACCCGAAAACCCCACTTTCTACACCAACAGAATGCAAAACACATGACTAAATGCATCTACGTGTGAGTTTGCATTAGAATGAATGCAAAACACTTGATTGATTGAATGAATGCAAAACACTTGACTGAATACACTTACGTGTGAGCTTGCATTACAATGAATGTAAAACAATTGACTGATTGAATGAACGTACCTACAAGCGAGCTTGCGTTAGAAAGAATGCAAAACACTTGATTGAATGTACCTATGCGCGAGCTTGCATTATATAGAATGCAAAACACCTGATAGATTGATTGATTGTAGAAAACTCATGTTCTTATCGCCTTTTCAGGATACAGCCTAATTATAGAACTAATACCTCAAAAGACGTGTTATAGAGCCAAAATGAGACA
This sequence comes from Coptis chinensis, assembly GCF_015680905.1. NCBI lineage: Eukaryota > Viridiplantae > Streptophyta > Magnoliopsida > Ranunculales > Ranunculaceae > Coptis > Coptis chinensis. The sequence goes on along the minus strand of NW_028238134.1, from coordinate 207,563 downwards.
AAAGGACTGCTGTCACAGCCCGAATTTCTAAACAATAACAAAGTGAATATTTGAGATAAAGAAAATCTCAAACATCACTAGGTTCACTTGTTTAAAAACCCAGACTATGATGACAGGATACTACACATACAAAACCCTAACAGCCATGTCATAAAAGAATCAACTTAAATAACAAAAATCCCAACAATTATCCGCAATTTCTTTATTAAGATAACATCCTTCCAAATAAAACATCAAACAAACTCTCCAAATAAATTCCTCACTACCATGTTCTCATGCAATGAAAAAGATAAACTACGTTATTACATTCTTCCAACAAAGAATCAGACCTAAAAGAAAACTAACGGACCGCTCTAGGCACGAATCCCAATCACACGCCGCGGTTCCACTGCCTTCCACCTATGTTCCCAAGAACACACCCACGTTGCCAAAACAAAGCAAACATGGGTCAGCAAATTGAATTTGCTGGTATGAGTCGTCTAAATACATATAAACATTTCAAACTTTACTTATCCAACTAACGCTTTAAATCTATTATAACCTAATCATTCTCAGCTTGGAAGACAGGTAGTTCCGTCATCTCAACCGGCATAGTTTCTTCCCAAGCAAAACTTCCATTTTATTAACTCATTCTAATAACTCCTTTTAATATCTAAATAATTGAATTACACTTACCGATGTCCACCGCTGTATAAGGGTAGGACCGCGTCCCTACACAAAATATTATTAAGTCCTACCCTCCTGCAAAAGAAAGTTAGAACTTGTATATATAACATATGTAGATATTCTATATGTATTCAAAGGTAAACCCAAGCACACTCGTATAAACAAATCCATTTCTCTTATCAATTAATCAATTACTTTTCTTGTACACCCACCCTTTAGTACCTACTCCACCATTTGCACTCCACACATTTGCCAAATCACACATTCCTGTGTGCCTCTCTCCCACCAAATACCACAATATCATAGCCATCTCTGGGCTTTCATACACATATTTCACAACCTCTTTGGGCACAAAACTCAGGTCATTCATGGCACATTCAATGAACACCTTAGGTCATTCCCGCCACATTCAAGGAATACTTATCACATCACTAACGGGCCATTCATGGCAGATTCAATGAATGCCCTGGGTCATTCCTGCCACATTCAAGGAATACCCAATCCTACATTCCCGTACACTCAAGGAATACAACTAACCCGCAAGGCAAATACCTTAGTTCCTCTTTAGGGCAGTCTACTACAATCTGGTCATTCATGGCACATTCAATGAATACCCGGGTCATTCATGGCACATTCAATGAATACCCTTATATAACGCTAACGGGCCATTTATGGCACATTCAATAAATGCCCACCTAACATATGACATCATCAGACAAGCACATGGTAGACAGAGATTGAATGGGTACAGAGCAAGTCAGAGGGGAAAGGGCCGAAACAAGATGCTATTAGATTAGGATGGAATGGGTATATATACTGGATATGGCGAACGAGAAACGAGAAGATTTTTGAAAATAAACAGGTACTTTCTTCTCAGGTGGTGAGTAGAATATTAACAGATGTTAGAACGAAGCTGCAATCTATGGAGATAAAGATGGGTGATGGACCTGAGAAGGAACGGTTCAGTGAAATGTGGAATGTCAGTGTGAAGTCGCGAGTGAAGAAGATGAAGAAGTACTGTAAGTGGGCCAGAACTGAAGAGGGAATAGAAAATTTAAACACAGACGGTACTCTACAGGGGTCGGTAGGTGGATGGGCTACGGTTTTGAGAAATGAACAGGGCGAAGTTCGGTTAGCAAGTAAAGGCAGGTCCAATAAGCGGACCATAGCCTTAATAGAGTTACAAGGCATTGAACAAGGGCTGAAAATGGCGATTTTGCAGGGAATTAGGAAAATAAGAGTGCAAACGGACTCAGCAAATGTTATTGCATTCTTCAAAGTTGGAACGAAATACCCATGGCAAACAGAACAGTTGATGAGGAGCATTAACCAGATGAGAGAGGAACTAGAAGTATTCAGTATTACTCATGTATATAGAGAAGCTAATAAACTTGCAGATGCACTGGCAAGTAATATTCCAACAGTTAGCTATATAGAATTAGTGCCTAGTTCATTTTCGGAGGATGTAAAGAAAATAATATATGATGATGCAGTAGGCAAACTATACATATGAATGTAACAAGCTAATTATTCTATTTTAATGAAAAGGGGTAGGGGACCTCTATAAAAAACTCGCTTGCCCATCAAAAAAAAAAAAGAAGCTTGCAATATAACTAAATAATCCTTTCAAAAGAGCTTGAGTTTTGTTAATGGGGGCTTCTAAGGGGTGATTTTTTATCCTTAGAGGCATTTTAGTCTTTTTACATAAAATTAGGAAAAACATGCAAAAAACAGACGAGTTTAGGGTTACAGAGGGCGAGAATCCTAGCACACCAACTGGGAGTGTTGGGAAATCATCATCAGACAACTCAGAGTTTGAGGTTGATAGTTTTGAGAGTGAGATAAAGGCACAATATGGAGAGGGGTCTGTGGAGAAATATAGAAGGAAGATGCGGGAGGAGTTTCAAACAGATCTGAAAAGGCGGGAGGAAAGGGAAGAATCACCAAAGAGTCTAACAACAAGCCAAATGAATGAGCTGCTTAGAGAGGCCAAGGGACTTCTGGAGGTGGTATAAAGGAGGAGACTCTGGATCTTGTGGCCAAGAGGGGTGCGCAGATGGAAGAAGATTTATCCGATGAGAATGAAGCATTGAAGGCCGTAGATCTACCAGCTGGAGAGGGAGAAGTGACACGGTCTGAAAAAACTAGATCTGAAACAACTGGGATCTCAGGCGAAGAAGGAAAGCTGGTAGACTACTATCAGAAAAAGCTTAATGAGGTATTTGGAGGTGTAAACAATGAAGATATGCCTAAGGGGGTCACAACTAACAAAACTGAAGAAGAACTGATTCAAGAGGCAAAAGAATTTGTTGGTGGTCTGCCGGATACATGAGTGAAGATGGCAAAATCTTGCGATTCGGGTGATCCAAAAAACGAACCGGAAAAGAGGCAAACTTCCCCGAACGCGAGACAAAAAGGTTAGCGGTGATTTCAAAACCAAGTATCCGGGGATCCATGTGTGATGATAGACTTGATTCGGGGCAGCAAAACGAGAGTCTTCAACCGATAACGGCTCCAAAAAGTAGGGGGAAAAGGAATACCCTGATGCCACGAATGATGAGGGTCATGATATTGATCATGGTGGCCGCATGAAGGCTACCACAAATACGCACCACCAAAACAAGCAAAGAGGTTATGGGCAGATGTAATTGGGCGTAAGGCAGTTGGGAAGGAGAATCTAGAGTTCATCAAACCAACAATGGTAGATGGGAAAGCATCAGTACACATCAAGTCTAACCAGTTTGAAAGCATCAAGAAGAAATATGAGAAGATGGTTGTTGGAAGTTTTCGTTTCTGAAGAAACCGGGTTTCGCTTTCTCACGAAGAAGTTGTTACCCGAACCTGGAAACTAAAGAACAAGTTCTCAATGAAAACTTATGGGGACACAATGTACACTTTTGAGTTTGAATCTGAAGAAGATAGAGAAGCAGTACTTGACACAGGAAGTTTTCACATAGCAAGCCAACTTTTTGTAGTGCGGCCATGGAAGCTAATTGTGGAAGCAGAATCAAAAGACCTAAAGACAATCCCTATATGGGTTATTTTGAAGAACTACCCATTGGAGATGTGGAATAAGAGGGGATTCAGTCAAGTTGTCAGCGCTATAGGGATACCAAGTTGTCAGAGGATTGGGCTTGAGATATCTGTGGCAAGCAAAGAAACTGATAAAGAGTATACAAGACATGAAAGCAGAACTTAATTATCTCTCCCTAGTACTTTTGTATAAGGAAACAAAAAACATAATAGATGCAATGGCTGTAAAAGAACCTACTATGAGGTTTATAGTTATTATACCTAGTTCATTTGCTGAGGATGTAAGGAAAAACTGCATATAAAGATGCAAAGGATGGGTACGAATGTAACAACCAAATAATTTCTTTTTTTAATGAAAAGGGGTAGGGGACCTCTATAAAAACCTCACTTACCGATCAAAAAAAAAAAAAAAAAAAAAAAAAAACAAGTCCAAGATAATGAGGAAAATAATGAGGCGGTACAGAGCAGAAAACCAGAGGATAGGAAAGAAACACAAGTGGCTTCGAGGATTGCTGGAGTTAGTGATGATGGAGGGTTCATATTCAAGAAAGTCACTATGACTTCGAGTGCTGAGAAGAGCAAAATGGCGTCTCCTACAATAGTGGATCTGAATGAAACATCCAAACAAGATTTGGAAGGTGAAGAGACGGTAATAGGGAGCTCTAAACAATGCAGACTCAGAGGAACAAGGTAATGAGATTGTTCAAGAAGAGGAGGAGAAGAGGGTTACTTGGGCAAATATGCTGAACAGGAAAGTTGTTTGTCAAGAGTCACTAACCCACGCACCTCTACGTGATTGATTGATGGCAAAGCTAGTGATTCATCCGAAATCGAATCTAATTTGCAAAAATCAAGGAAAAATTTGAGAATGTGATAGTGGGTAGCTTTGTTGGCAAGAAACTCAGTTTTTCTTATGTAAATGAGATGGTGGCAAGGACTTGAGGTCAAGAATCACTTTCTAATGAAGCCTTATGGAGACAACATGTTTATGTTTCATAAGCAATGAGGATGATAGGCGACAGATCGACATTGGGTCGCTCCATATTGCGAGTCATCTTTTTAAAATCGTGCCATGGAAACTCTTTGTAGAATCGGAGACGAGAGAGCTGAAGACAATCCCTATTTGGGTGATCATGAAATTTTTTTCAATGGAGACGTGGACAAAGGAAGGGTTTAGCCAAGTGGCAAGTTCTGTTGGAAACCCATTGTTTTCAGACAAACCCAAGGAGAATATGTCAAGAACATCTTATGCCAGAGTTTGTATTGAAATAAAAACGGACTGCAGGTATCCGGAGAGTGTGCCTGTTGTACTTGACCAAAGGAGAGCTTTTGAAGTTAAATTTGAGTATAATTGGAGGCCTGCCGAATGTTCTAATTGTCAAGTGTTTGAGCATACAGACACTAAAAAGGAAATTGATTCAAAACAAGGGGTGTGGATTCAGAAGAAACAAGATAATGATGCTGAGAAAAAAACTGCTGCTAAGGGCAAGGAAAAGGTTGGGGCGGATGAGAAAACAGAAAATGAAGAAGAGGAGATAGCTAAGCCTATACAAGTACAAGATCATATAGAGGAGAGTATGAAAAGAGCTGATGGGTCGCAAGAAGAGCAAACAGTCCAAGAAGATAAAAATGAGTGCTGGGAAACACCATCACGGAGGCATACTATAAGAGCACGAGAAGATCATCATGTGCAAGCGGGGGCTGAAAGGCGTAGTGAAACCAGTATGATAAAAGAGATCGCAGGGGTAAGTCCTAAGGCGAATAAATATAGAACTATTCCTTCTAGAACGAATCTAGGTGCTAGTGGTTCGGGGAGCAAGAACAGAAGTCAGAAAGTGGAAGAACCCTTGAGTTCACTTTTATCGTTGACTATGGCTTTGATCGTTGACCGTTGACTATTGACAATTTGACTTCTTCGCATTTTTCCACAGTTATTCCGTGATGACCCTTTTAGGGTCCTTTTGTCTCCTTTTGGCTCTATAACACGTCTTTTGATGTATTAGTTCTAGAATAGGGTTGTATCCGGAAAAGCGGTAAGAACATGAGTTTTCTACAATCAATCAATCAATCCGGTGTTTTTCATTCATTATAGTGCAAGCTCAAACGTAGGTGCATTTAATCTTGTGTTTTGCATTCTTTCTAACGCAAACTCGCTTGTAGGTACTTTCATTCAATCAATCGAGTGTTTTTCATTCGTTTTAATGCAAGTTCACACGTAAGTGTATTCTATCAAGTGTTTCACATACATTCAATCAATCAAGTGTTTTGCATTTATTCTAATGCAAACTCCCACGTAGATGCATTTAGTCAAGTGTTTTGTATTTTGTCAGTGTATAAAGTAAGGTTATAGGGTTTCGAAGTTGTTCATCTTAGATCTAACTTATATGATCTAGGCTAGGGTTTAGGGTTTAGAGGCTTAGTCCTTTTCTTACGAAGGGTTTAGTCATTGATCCTTGAAGCCTTGGTGTGTTTCCTATGCTTTTTAGTTGTTGGGCCCTCGAGTTGACTATAGCTTTGATCGTTGACCGTTGACTTTTGACAGTTTTACTTTTTGGCACTTTTTCCCAGTTTTTCCATGATGTCCCTTTTAGGGTCCTTTTGTCTCCTTTTGGCTCTATAAGTGCCTTTTGATGTATTAGTTCCAAATTAGGGCTGTATCAGGAAAAGGCGATAAGAACATGAGTTTTCTACAATCAATCAATCAATCCGGTGTTTTGCATTCATTATATTGCAAGCTCACACGTAGGTGCATTCAATCTTGTGTTTTGCATTCTTTCTAACGCAAGCTCGCTTGTAAGTACGTTCATTCAATCAATCGAATGTTTTTCATTCATTCTAATGCAAGCTAACACGTAAGTGTTATCCATCAAGTGTTTCGCATACAATTAATCAATTAAGTGTTTTGCATTCATCCTAGTGCAAACTCCCACACAGATACATTTAGTCAAGTATTTTATATTCTGTCGGTGTATAAAGTGGGGTTATATGGTTTGGAAGTTGTTCATCTTAGATCTAACTTATATGATCTAGGCTAGCGTTTAGGGTTTAGAGGCTTTAGTCCTTGTCTTACAAAGGGCTTCGTCATTGATCCTTGACGCCTTGGAGTGTTTCCTGTGCTTTTGGGTTTTTGATCCCTTGAGTTCACTTTTATCGTTGACTATGGCTTTGATCGTTGACCGTTGACTTTTGACAATTTGACTTTTTGACATTTTTCCACAATTATTCCGTGATGTCCCTTTTAGGGTCCTTTTGTCTCCTTTTGGCTCTATAACACGCCTTTTGATGTATTGGTTCCAGAATAGGAAAAATGCCAAATTCAAGAGAAATTAGGGATCCGGCAGCCGCAAGTCACCAAACACCAGCTAGGGCACGCAATGAGGGAAATGAATTTGAGATCAACACACCCATGAGTGAGGATGAGGCAATGGAGTATTACAAGGCTGTCCTCATCAAGAAGTATGGGGTCGGTTCGCTTGAGCGATTGAGGCAGAGAATCGATAAAATCGAAACCAGATCTGTCGCGAATTTAGAATCCAACAATGAAGGCCTCAAGATTAAAAAGGAGGCATTGGATGTTGTTCTAAATCACTATGAAGGCAATGGTGCTGACCAAAAGGGTGTAGCTTCATCTGATGAGGAAGAAGATCTAACTGCTGAACAAGGGTGGTTGAAAAGAATGAACCAGATGAACACAAGTGGGGATGAGCAGACCGCAATTTTGCCACTGGCAAGCATGAACTTCGCGGCAAGTAAAGGTATGGGCATGGATTCAGGGAAAGAAGATGCAATCTTTGAATATCGAGTGATGCAAACTCGAACATTCATGCCGAACGAAAAAGGTGGGGATGACTCGACCATTGTTACTCGACTGGTGCAAGATTGTGATGCTGATATGCAAAGTAGAGGGGCTGGTACTCGTTCACCTCTTGATGTTGTGCAAAGTCGCGGAATTGAAGTCGAGAAGACGAAACCAGATGAACTACCAGCAGCAATGAATGGTAAAGGTCAAGCCGGGAGATCAGAAGAACTTCGAACTGTAGCGATAGGGACAATCACTCAGAGACTGCTGCTGCATTACATTACGCATCAAAACAAGTCCGGGGAGAAGCATCAAGCATCGAATGACGCTACATCATTGGCAGAGATGCTTGGCAGCAATGTAATAGATGCTAGAAATACAAATAAAGAACCAATGCGACTGAAGAGTTTATGGGTAGATGTTATGGGAAAGAAGTCAAGAGGGAAGTGCAAAGACTATCGCATTCCTACTACAGCCTATAGTAAACGGTAAGCCAGCTTATACATGTAACAAGCTTAACAGCTTCGAGTACAACAAAAAATTCGAAAACTTAGTTGTTGGGTATTTTGTTGGAAAAAGGTTGAATTATAATTATGTGAAGGATGTTGTTAGTAGAATCTGGGGAAGAAGAAATTTTGTAATGAAGCCTTATGGGGATGCAATGTATACTTTCAAATTTGAAAATGATGAAGAGAGGCAATCTATATTAGACATTGGGTCCTTTCATATTGCCAGCCACTTGTTTGTAGTGAGGCCTTGGAAAACTTTTGTTGAGGCAGAAGCTAGGGAGCTTTGTACCATTCCAATTTGGGTGGTTGTTAAAGGTTTGCCAATGGAGATGTGGAATAAAGATGGCTTTAGCCAAGTAGGGAGTGCATTCGGTATACCTATGTTCACAGACAGGCTAACTGAGAATATGTCAAGAACAAACTATGCACGAGTATGTGTCGAGATTGACACTGATTGCCCGTATCCAGAAGACGTACCAGTGATACTTGATCAAAGGAGAGCATACAATGTGTCCTTTGAATATAATTGGAAACCACCGGGTTAACTCGGGTTGCAAAAGTCTTTGGCCACTCTGATCATAAAATGTCCAAAAGAGGACACAATGAATACTAAAGAAAGTGTGGTTACGAAGAGATATGTGATGGGAAGAAGGAAGAAGGGAAGGGAGTGACAGAGTAGCAACAAACTCAATAACTTCGACATCGAAAAACGAGGAGTAAATCGAGAACAATGAAGTTCAAAGAAGTACACATCGTTGAAGATGAAAGTGGGTTGAAGTCACCCAAGAGGAAGCGTAGGTGTAAGGAATAGCGAAAGTACAAATGAGATTGGAGAAGATGGTGGGAAGCGCCACCTAGGAGGCATATGATCGAACAAGAGCAGAGAGAGAAGATCGCGGATCGCCGAGACATCGGATACGATGGCGAAAGGAGAGCATGAACCAAGGAAGAGCACCGTGTAACCAACAAGGGGCACAATTATGGATGGCAGCAAATATCTTGGGGGTGTCGAGAGATAGCGAATGGGGCAAGAAGATCTAAAGGGGCTAGCCAGTTTTTTTAGTTTCTTTTTATAGCAAATGTATCTATTGTGAGCATATTATTATGATTCCTAGTTCATTATTCGCCGAGGATGAAAGGAAAACTAGCATATGAAGATGCAAATGATGTTTAAGAATGTAACGACCAAATAATTTCTTTTTATTGAAAGGGGTAGGGACCTCTATAAAAACCTCGCTATCAATAAAAAAAAATCAAAGCCATAGTCAACGATAAAAGTGAACTTCGAGGGCCCGAAACTCAAAAGCACGAAAACACTCTAAGCCTTGAGGGTTTAATCCTTGAAACCTTGGAGTGTTTCCTGTGCTTTTGAGTTTTTGGGCCCTCGAGTTCACTTTTATCGTTGACTATGCTTTGATCTTTTTTTTTTTGATTGATAAGTGAGGTTTTTATAGAGGTCCCCTACCCCTTTTCAATAAAAAGAAATTATTTGGTCGTTACATTCTTAAACATCATTTGCATCTTCATATGCTAGTTTTCCTTTCATCCTCAGCGAATGAACTAGGAATCATAATAATGATGCTCACAATAGATACATTTGCTATAAAAAGAAACTAAAAAACACTGGCTAGCCCTTTAGGATCTTCTTGCCCCATTCCGCTATCTCTCTGGACACCCCCGCATATTTGCTGCAATCCATAATTGTGCCCTTGTTGGTTACAAAAAAGCCTTCCTTGGTTCCTCGCTCTCCTTTCCAGCCATCGTATTCGATGTCTCAAAGAAGTCACAGCCTTCTTCAGACGCTTTGTCCTGATCATATGCCTCCTAGGTGGCATTTCCCAGCCATCCTCTCCAATATCATTTGTACTCGCCTGTTCCTTACACCTCTGCTTCCTACTGGGTGACTTCCACCCACTTTCATCTTCAACAGTGTGTACTTCCTGAACTTCCTTGTTCTCTGATTGTACTCCCTTGAGTTTCTCAGTGTTTCTAATTTGAATAGAAATGCACGAGTTGAGAGCCCGCTGCGAATGGGGATCGAATGTGTCGATCGGCCCTAAGGAGACAAATGCCGGAGATTATAGAGCAAGCGTAAGATGTCGGTCAATGGGGATTGGACAAAGTAGTGTGGACTGCCACATTGCATGGAGATTTCGCGACTTAAAGAAACCTATCAAAGTATCGAGAAAGCGGCAATCTCGCGGACAAAAAACGGTATGGTATCCTAACAAAATCCCACGCCATTCTTTTATCACACGGATGTTTGTTTCAAGAAGGGATAAAACGCTGGTTAAGATGAAGAAGCGATGGTGCCGAATCTGTTGTATCGCTTATTTGTGGACGTATGAGGAAACAGAGCGCCATCTATTCTATTTAATGCTCGCTCGCGACAAAGATGTGTGGAACGAAATGCTTCAAAGAATTGATACCGTAGAACGGGGTGGCGAATGGGAGGATGAGCTGGAATGGGTGTTGGGTCTATGCATAGGAAAGGGATGTCAAAAAGATGCGGTTAGACTATGTATAAATGCGTTCTTCTCGGGTCTGAATGAGCTTAAATGCGAAATTTTTCAAAACAAATACCGCGTTGGCGAAGCGAGTGGTTCAACCGATTGTCAAGGACGAAAGATTAAAGGCCGAAAGTATTGAACCGAAGATGGATGAGGGGCCCGATAGAATGAGATTTATGGAACAAAGGGAACCTTGATGTCCAAGTCGAACAAATGAAACTATAAGGTGTAAATGGGAAAGGTCGGACCAAGGTATCACGCTGTTTAACTCGATGGTAATACCGCAAGGCATTACCTTGGTGGGTGGGCAAGCAGATGGTACAAGACCATGAAGGGATTTGTTTATGCAGCAACAAAAGGGAGATCGGCTTAGTTCTATTGGTCTCATTGAACCGAAGGGGTATACAAGGGGTTAAGGCGCACACAGCAAGCAATGATGCAAATGTAATAGAAGCAAGAACATATTCAACCAACGTCATCTCGATCATAAAAAACCGGAGTAAAGTCCCTTGGTAAGCAAGGAAACTGTTGGCAGATATGTTAGCAATAATAGACAATTTGGATATGTTTGAGATTAAGCATACTTATAGGGAATGTAAAAAGTTAGCAGATGCTTTAGCTTGTAATATTCCGTCTGTTAGTTTCATAGAAGTTACCCCTAGCTCGTTTTCTGAGGATATAAAGAAAATTGTATACGATGATGTTAGGGGAAAAACTTATATTCGATTGTAACTCTCAAAATTTTATTTCATTATTAATGAGAAGGGGTAGGGGACCCCATTAACAATCTCGCTTGCTGATAAAAAAAAAAAAAAAAAAAAAAACAATTATTATTATTATTATTATTATTATTATTTTTTTTTTAGATAAGCAGGGTTTTTGAAGAGGTCCCTTACCCCTTTTCATAAAATTAATAAATAAATGAGCTTATTACATTCTTGCATATTTCTTTCCTATAGCATCCTCAAATACAATTTTCTTAACATCTTCAGAGAATGAACTGGGTACTATTTCTATACATCTAATAGCAGGAATGTTGGCAGCTAGTGCATCTGCCAACTTATTAGCCTCTCTGTATACATGAATAATTGAAAACTCTTCAAGCTTCCCTACATATCTGTGTATCTCATCCATTGTGTGTTTTGCCTGCCATGGGTACTGTTTGCGGTCCCTCATAAATGAAACAACATTGCTTGAGTCCGTTTGGGCTTTTATCTTCCTTATGTCATGGGCTTCTGCCAGCTTCAGTCTATTCATTAATCCCTGTAGCTCAATTATCGCAATGTTTTTATTCTCTGTTCTCCCATGCGCTGCTGCCATTACCCCTCCTCTGGAATTTCTTATCGCAGCAATTGCCATCCTCCATTTCATGCTTTGCAATGTCCCATCAGTATTCAAGATACAAACATCTTCTCTATCCCTCTCCCATCTGCACCACTTTGTCTGATTCCTCTCAAGTTCTATCTCTAAGCTCCATATCTCTTGAAGTCGTGCTCTGTTCGGTCCTTCCTTCATTCTGTATTGACATGATCGAAGCTTTTTCTTTGTATCGTTCAATACAGCTTGTACTATGTGTTCTGCTGGTGCTTGCTTGTTGTGAAATACCCTTCGGTTTCTTTCCTGCCATACCTCATATATGAAACCATTAAAGATCAGCCTCAGCGCATCTTTATCACATCCCTTTCCTAATGCTTTCTCGATCACCCATTCAACCTCTTCTCTCCATGTCTGACTTGTTTGTTTGTTATACCCTGCACTAACTAGCAGCCTTTGCCATATTTGCTCTGAATATGTACACTGAAAAAACAAATGGTGCACTGTTTCCTTTTCCCGCCAACAGAAAATACAAATGTCTGTATTCACTACCTTCCTCTCCATCAGTACATATAAGCCCACCCCTTATTGCTAACCACGCTATAAATGAGTGTCTTGGTATTCTATTTGAGTACCAGACAATTCCATGCCACTTACTGTTCATTCTCGCGCTCCTCAAGTTGTTGTACGTGTCCTTTAACTTGAAATCTCCGTTCACTGTGGCTGACCATATCACTCGATCATCTTCTCTACCCAGACTCACCACCTCCTCCATTTGGAGTATTACATCAGGCAAGTGCACTCTAATATTATGGGGTACACTCCACTGCCTATTCTCTATCATGTTTGCAACTGTGGAGTTAATATTGCATGTTGAGTCATAAAGTAGAGATTGTGGAAAGAACTTCTTCAGTATACCTGTTGGATGCCACGGGTCCAACCAGAATTTAGTCACTTCCGTTCCCTATTTGATGAATTGCAATGGCAGCAGCTTGTTCTCTATCCTTCAAAAGGTTTCTCCACACCCATGAACAGTCACTGGGTATTTTCAATTGCCAAAAATTCCTCCCCTTGATCAGATTCCTCTTCACCCACTCTACCCATAGTGTCTCCTTATTGCTGATAATGCTCCATATGTGTTTGAAGTTAGCTGCATGATTTAAAGTACTGATATTCCTGATGCCTAATCCACCTTCTTCATACGGGTAACATATATCCTCCCAGCCAAGTAATGCATGAGATGTATTGCCATCAGGTCCATTCCATAAGAAATTCCTTAACAGCTTATTGATATCATCAATTGTCTTCTGAGGTAGCACAAATGACGAAAACCAATAAGTACTAAGATTGTTCAGCACCGCTTTTATCAGTTGCAATCTTCCCGCGTATGACAGTGCTTTCCCTTTCCAACTTTGTATCCTCTTGCTCACCTTCTCTATTAATGGGCCGCAATCCTTGGCTGTGAGCCTAGTGGTTATCAAAGGCAGCCCTAAGTATTTGACTGGCAACCTCCCTTTTGTAAACTGAATAACTCCCTAAATCTGTTCACATTTATCTTTATTCATCCCTGCAAAGAATATATTACTTTTCTCCATGTTTACCTGTAGTCCAGTGCTCTGTTTAACTTTCCGCAACACATCATTTAGACTCTGGGCTGTCTGAACATCTCCATGCATAAATGCTATCAGATCATCTGCAAATGACAGGTGTGTAATAATAGGATTTTTGCATTTGTAATGAAGTGTATATCCCCCATCCTGTACCTTTCTCATCATCATCTGTGAAAACAGTTCCATCACCAGCACAAACAAGTAAGGTGACATAGGATCACCTTGTCTAATCCCTCTTCTGCCCTTAAAGTACCCATATGGAGCCCCATTCAACATAATAGAATACCTTGGTGTCTGAATACATACCATGATCCATTTTATGAACTGTATAGGTAATCCGATGCTAATTAATGCAAATTCCACTGCCTCCCATCTAACAGAATCATAAGCCTTCCTGAGATCAATCTTAGCTGCACACCTTGGTGGCCCCGAATCTCTGTGATAATTGTGCAACAGTTCATGTGATAGCAGAATATTATCTTGTATGCTTCTTCCTGAGATAAATGCGGACTGATTCAAAGACACTACCTGTGGTATGAAATCTTTCATCCTTCTTGTCAGAATCTTTGCGATGCATTTATAAACCACACCACAGCACGCAATGGGTCTATAATCACTGAAAGAAGCTGGTGTATTTACCTTTGGCACTAGTGTAATACATGTGGCATTGACTTCCTGCAGCATCATGCCAGACCTGGAAAAATTTCGAATTGCTTTTACAAAATCTTCTCCCACTATCCTCCATGCAGCTTTAAAAATAATGATGTAAATCCATCTCCCCCTGGCGCTTTGTCACTATCTATATTAGATAGGCACTCTGTTATCTCATCCCTTGTGATCTCTTTAATCAGCTCATTTCCTTGCTCTTGATCTATCTGGGGCATTTGTATATAATGAATGCAAATCACCGGATTGATTGATTGATTGTAGAAAACTCATGTTCTTATCGCTTTTTCCGGATACAGCCCTATTCTTGAACTAATACATCAAAAGGCGTGTTATAGAGCCAAAAGGAGACAAAAGGACCCTAAAAGGGACATCACGGAATAACTGGGGAAAAGTGCCAAAAAGTCAAATTGTCAAAAGTCAACGATCAAAGCAATAGTTAACAATAAAAGTGAACACAAGGGCCCGAAAACACAAAAGCACAAGAAACACTCCAAGGCTTCAAGGATCAAGGACTAAACCTTTTGTAAGACAAGGACTAAGCCTCTAAACCCTAAACCCTAGCCTAGAACATATAAGTTAGATCTAAGATGAACAACTTCCAAACCATATAACCCTACTTTATACACCGACAGAATACAAAATACTTGACTAAACGCATCTACGTGGGAGTTTGCATTAGAATGAATGCAAAGTACTTGATTGATTGAATGTATACGAAACACTTGATGGAATACACTTACGTTTGAGCTTGCATTAAAATGAATGAAAAACACTCGATTGATTGAATGAACGTACCTACAAGCGAACTTGCGATAGAAAGAATCCAAAACACAAGATTGAATGCACCTACGTGTGAGCTTGCAATATAATGCGTGCAAAAAATCGGATTGATTGATTGATTGTAGAAAACTCATGTTCTTATCGCTTTTTCTAGATATAACTCTATTATGGAACTAATACATCAAAAAGCGTGTTATAGAGCCAAAAGGACCCTAAAAGGGACATCACGGAATAACAGGAGAAAAATGCCAAAAAGTCAAATTGTCAAAAGTCAATGGTCAACGGTCAACGATGAAAGCCATAGTCAACGATAAAAATGAACTCAAGGACCCAAAAACTCAAAACCACAGGAAACACTCCAAGGCTTCAAGGATCAATGACTAAACTCTTTGTAAGACAAGGACTAAGCCTCTAAACCCTATACCCTAGATCATATAAGTTAGATCAAAGATGAACAACTTCGAAACCCTATAACCTTACTTTATACACCAACAGAATACAAAACACTTGACTAAATGCATCTACGTGTGAGTTTGCATTAGAATGAATGCAAAACACTTGATGGATTGAATGTATGCGAAACACTTGATGGAATACACTTACGTGTGAGCTTGCACTAGAATGAATGAAAAACACTCGATCGATTGAATGAACGTACCTACAAGCGAGCTTGCGTTAGAAAGAATGTAATATACAAGATTGAATGCACCTATGTGTGAGCTTGCACTATAATGAATGCAAAACGCCGGATTGATTGATTGATTGTAGAAAACTCATGTTTTTATCGGTTTTTCCAGATACAACCCTATTCAGGAACTAATACATCATAAGGCGTGTTATAGAGCCAAAAGGAGACAAAAGGACCCTAAAAGTGACATCACGGAATAACTGGGGAAAAATGGCAAAAAGTCAAATTGTCAAAAGTCAACGGTAAACAATCAAAGCCAAAGTCATCGATAAAAGTGAAATCAAGGACCCAAAAACTTAAAAGCACAGGAAACACTCTAAGGCTTCATGGATCACTGTCTAAACCCTTTGTAAGAGAAGGACTAAGTGTCTAAACCCTAAACCCTAGCCTAGATCATATAAGTTAGATCTATGATGAACAACTTCCAAACCATATAACCCCACTTTATACACCGACAGAATACAAAATACTTGACTAAATGCATCTACGTGGGAATTTGCATTAGGATGAATGCAAAGCACTTGATTGATTGAATGTATGCGAAACACTTGATGGAATACACTTACGTGTGAGCTTACATTAGAATGAATGGAAAACACTCGATTGATTAAATGAACGTACCTACAAGCGAGCTTGCGTTATAAAGAATGCAAAACACAAGATTGAATGCACATACGTGTGAGCTTGCAATATAATGAATGCAAAACCTCGCTTGCTGATAAAAAAAAAACAGCTTGCAATATAATGAATGCAAAACACCGGATTGATTGATTGATTGTAGAAAACTCATGTTCTTATCGCTTTTCCTTGATACAGCCCTATTTTGGTACTAATACATCAAAAGGCGTGTCATAAAGCCAATAGAAGACAGAACGACCCTAAAAGGGACATAATGGAACAATTGCAAAAAATTGCCAAAAAGTAAAACTGTCAAAAGTCAACGATCAAAGCCATAGTCAACGATAAAAGAGAACTCAAAGGCCCAAAAACTAAAAAGCACAGGAAACACTCCAAGGCTTCAAGGATCAATGACTAAACCCTTTGTAAGACTAGGACTATGCCACTAAACCCTAAACCCTAGCTTATATCATATAAGTTAGATCTTAGATGAACAACTTCAAAACTCTATAAATCCACTTTATACACCGACAGAATACAAAACACTTGACTAAATGCATCTACGTGGGAGTTTGCATTAGAATGAATGGAAAACACTTGTTTGATTGAATATATGCGAAACACTTGATGGAATATACTTATGTGTGAGCTTGCATTAGAATGAATGAAAAGCATTGGATTGATTGAATGAACGTGCCTACAAGCGAGCTTGCGTTAGAAAGAATGCGAAACACAAGATTGAATGCACCTACATATGAGCTTGCACTATAATGAATGCAAAACACCGGATTAATTGATTGATTGTAGAAAACTCATGTTCTTATCACTTTTTTCGGATACAGCCCTATTCTGGAACTAATACATTAAAAGGTGTGTTATAGAGCCAAAAAGAGACAAAAGGACCCTAAAAGGGACATCGCGGAATAAATGGGGAAAAGTGCCAAAAAGTCAAATTGTCAAAAGTCAACAGTCAACGATCAAAGGCATAGTCAACGATAAAAGTAAACTCAAGGGCCCAAAAACTTAAAAGCACAGGAAACACTCTAAGGCTTCAAGGATCAATGTCTAAACCCTTTGTAAGACAAGGACTAAGTGTCTAAACCCTAAACCCTAGCCTAGATTATATAAGTTTGATCTAAGATGAACAACTTCCAAACCATATAACCCCACTTTATACACCGACAGAATACAAAATACTTGACTAATGCATCTACGTGGGAGTTTGCATTTGGATGAATGCAAAGCACTTGATTGATTGAATGTATGCGAAACACTTGGTGGAATACAGTAACGTGTGAGCTTGCATTAGAATGAATGAAAAACACTCGATTGATTGAATGAACCTACAAGTGAGCTTGCCTTAGAAAGAATGCAAAATACAAGATTGAATGCACCTACGTGTGAGCTTGCAATATAATAAAAGCAAAACACCGGATTGAATGATTGATTGTAGAAAACTCATGTTCTTATCGCCTTTTCCTGATACAGCCCTATTCTGGAACAAATACATCAAAAGGCGTGTTATAGAGCCAAAAGGAGACAAAAGGACCCTAAAAGGGACATCATGGAACAACTGGGAAAAAGTGACAAAAAGTAAAACTGTCAAAAGTCAACGGTCAACGATCAAAGCCACAGTCAACAATAAAATGGAACTCAAGGGCCCAAAAACACAAAAGCACAGGAAACACTCCAAGGCTTCAAGGATCAATGACTAAACCCTTTGTAAGACAAGGACTAAGCCTCTAAACTCTAAACCCTAGCCTAGATCATATAAGTTTGATCTAACATGAACAACTTCGAAACCCTATAAACCCACTTTATACACAGACAGAATACAAAACACTTGACTAAATACATCTACGTGGGAGTTTGTATTAGAATGAATGCAAAACACTTGACTGATTGAATGTATGCAAAATACTTGATGGAATACTTTTACGTGCGAGGTTGAATTAGAATGAATGAAAAACACTTGAATTATTGATTGAACGTACCTACAAGCAAGCTTGCGTTAGAAAGAATGCAAAACACAAGATTGAATGCACCTACGTGTGAGCTTGCAATATAATGAATGCAAAACACCGGATTGATTGATTGATTGTTGAAAATTCATGTTTTTATCGTTTTCTTTTCGTATACAGCCCTATTATGGAACTAATACCTCTAAAGGCGTGTTATAGAGACAAAATGAGACAAAATGACTCTAAAAGGACATCATTGAATAACCGGGAAAAACTGCCAAAAAGTAAAACCGTCAAAAGTCAACGGTCAACTATCAAAGTCAATGATAAAAGTGAGCTCAAGGGCCCAAAAACTCAAAAGCACAAGAAACACTCCAAGGCATCAAGGATCAATGACTAAACCCTTTGTAAGACAAGGACTAAGCCTCTAAACCCTAAACCCTAGCCTAGATCATATAAGTTAGATCTAAGATGAACCACTTCCAAACCCTATAACCCCACTTTATACACCGACAGAATGCAAAACACTTGACTAAATGCATCTACGTGGGAGTCTACATTAGAATGAATGCCAAACACTTGATTGATTGTATGAAAGCTAAACACTTGATGGAATACACTTACGTGTGAGCTTGCATTAGAATGAATGAAAAACACTTGACTGATTGAATGAACGTACCTACAAGCGAGCTTGCATTAGAAAGAATGCCAAACACAATATTGAAAGCACCTACGTGTGAGCTTGCATTATATTGAACCCAAAACACCGGATTGATTGTTTGATTGTAGAAAACTCATGTTCTTATCATTTTTTCTGGATACAGCCCTATTATAAAACTAATACCAATAGGATTAATCCAAAAAGAAGAATCAACCATGGAGGTTACGTTAATGGTGGCAATTGAGGGTGATTTTAGTCCTTAGGGGCATTTCAGTCTTCTACCAAAAGAAAATAGAAAAACATGCGAAACTCAAGAGAATTTATAATATGGTTGTGAATGAGGATGACGTTCCTGATCTTCAAACGACATCAGATGATGAGGATTCCGACGTGGAGGTTGTCAAAGCTTTTCTACTGAAGAAATATGGAGAGGGTTCTTTGGAAAGATTCAAGAGAAGACTTGACCTGGAAAAAACTGGCGATGCTGCCAAAGGTTCTACTGTGCTACAAGAGAACCGACATCCAAAAAGAATCAAGATAGAGACATGAGTATGACTCATGGTGTTCATGCCGGTCGGGAAAAACGAATCCAGGCAATTGAAGGAAATAAAGGTGGGAGCTTTCCCATCCAAGATGTACCGGCGATGATCGAAGCAAATTTTTTTGGTCGGGACAAACAGGTTAGAAGTACTGACTCAAGTTTTGAGGAGTCCAAGACGCATGAGGAAGAAAGCGATGATGCCGCGAAAGGTTGCGTTACTGCTGGAAGCGAGAAAACGAGGCCAGAACCAGCCATTAAGAATAGTGAAACAAATTCATCCTTCAAATATCGAGTGCACAGCAAAGATATACCATTAGTGGGGGCAACGAACGAAAGCGGGCGAAAGGAGGCGCAGAGAGCCGCCGACGCTCAGAGACTACTATTATGCTAGAAGCAAGAAGACGATGAACACCGAAAACCATTCACGACATTTCTTTGAAGATCCAATGATGAACAACCGAGGGGATGGAAACACACCAGCAGCCTTGCTGAACAGCGAAAAAGAAGTGGATGAATCTAACCTTGATAGCGGGAAGGAAGTTTTTGAATATCGAAAGGTGCAAAGTCATGGTGGAAGTGTTACTCTGGCATTGTGTGCAACTATGGCGGTAGAAAACATCACTGAAGAGATTGTTGTGCATTCTCCAGATCAGCAACCAAGCATGGTGGATGCAAAGCTGGGCTCGAGTGGAGAAGAAACAGCCCCAAATAATTCGGGTAACAAAGGAACGTGGGCTGAAATGCTCGGCAGGAAGTCTGTAGGTAAGGAAACTTTGTATTATGTTCCTCCTGCTATCATTAATGGCAAACCAGAAATTCATGTTAAGAGTTCCCGATTTGCGAGCATAAACAAGAAATATGAGAATATGGTGGTTGGGCATTTTGTTAGGAGAAGGCTAGGGTATAGTTATGTCAAAGATGTGGTTAGAAGGACTTGGAATATCAAGAATTTCGCCATGAACACATATGGTGATAACATGTACAATTTTCAATTTGAAAAGGAGGAAGAGAGACAAGCAGTTCTTGATATGGGGTGTTTTCATATTGCAAGTCAACTCTTTGTGATTAGACCATGGAAATTGTTTGTTGAGGCAGAATCACATGATTTGAAAACAATCCCTATATGGGTGATCATCAAAAAGCTACCTATGGAAATGTGGAACAAGGAGGGATTTAGTGATGTAACTGGTGTGATTGGAACTCCATTGTTTACTGATAGACTAACTGAGCAAAAATCAAGAACTGCATATGCTAGGGTATGCGTGGAAATAGACACAAAATGCATGTATCTAGATGGTGTCCCTCTGGTGATTGATGAGAGGAGAAGGTTGGGAGTGGAATTTGAATACAATTGGAAGCCAGCGAGGTGTACATGTTATGATGTGTTTGGGCACAATGATACTAAGTGTCCTAAGAACATGAAGCGGCCTAAAGATGTGAAAAGCTCAGTATGGGTGAAGAAGAATAGTAAAGAGTCTGAGGAAAGCAGGGAAGAAAAGGATCCAGGGACTGAGACAGGGCTTACGCCAGTAGTTCAAAGGGTTGAAATGGTCCAAGAGGGGATAATTCAGTCGTCAGTGAATCAGGAATAGGTGACAACTGAGATTGGGAAGGATGGCTGGGATATAAAATGAACCACTTCCAAACCCTTTAACCCCACTTTATATACCAACAGAAAGCACACCACTTGACTAAATGCATCTACGTGGGAGTCTACATTAGAATGAATGCAAAACACTTGATTGATTGTATGTTAGCGAAACACTAGATGGAATAAACTTACGTGTGAGCTTGCAATAGAATGAATGAAAAACACTTGAATGATTGAATGAACGTACCTACAAGCGAGCTTACATTAGAAAGAATGCAAAACACAATATTGAAATCACCTACGTGTTAGCTTGCACTATATTGAACGAAAAACACCGGATTGATTGATTGATTGTAGAAAACTCATGTTCTTATCGTTTTTTCCAGATATAGCCCTATTATAGAACTAATACCTCAAAAGGCGTGTTATAGAGACAAAAGGAGACAAAATGACTCTAAAAGGACCATCACGGAATAACTGGAAAAAAGTGCAAAAAAGTCATACTGTCAAAAGTCAACGGTCAACGATAAAAGTGAACTCAAAGGCCAAAAAACACAAAATCACTTGAAACACTCCAAGGCTTCAAGGATTAATGACTAAACCCATTGTAAAACAAGGACTAAGCCTCTAAACCATTAACCCTAGCCTTGATCATAAAATTAGATCTAAGATGAACAACTTCCATACCTTATAACCCCACTTTATACACCGACAGAATGCAAAACACTTGACTAAGTACATCTACGTGGGAGTCTACGTTAGAATGAATGCAAAACACTTGATTGATTGTATGTAAGCGAAACACTTGATAGAATACACTTACGTGTGAGCTTGCATTAGAATGAATGAAAGACACTTGAATGATTGAATGAACGTACCTACAAGCGAGCTTGCGTTAGAAAGAATGCAAAACACAAGATTGAATGCACCTATGTGTGAGCTTGCACTATAATGAATACAAAACACCGGATTGATTGATTGATTGTAGAAAACTCATGTTCTTATCGTTTTTTCTGGATACTGCCCTATTATGGAACTAATACCTCAAAAGGTGTGTTATAGAGACAAAAGGAGACAAAATGATCCAAAAAGGGACATCATGGAATAACTGGGAAAAAGTGCCAAAAAGTAAAACCGTCAAAAGTCAACGGTCAACTATCAAAGTCAAAGATAGAAGTAAACTCAAGGGCCCAAAAACTCAAAAGCACAGGAAACAATCCAAAGCTTTAAGGATCAATGACTAAACCCTTTCTAAGACAAGGACTAAACCTCTAAACCCTAAACCCTAGCCTAGATCATATAAGTTAGATCTAAGATGAACCACTTCCAAACCTTATAACCCCACTTTCCACACCGACAGAATGCAAAACACTTGACTAACTGCATCTACGTGGGAGTTTGCATTAGAATGAATGCAAAACACTTTATTGATTTTATGTAAGCGAAACACTTGATGGAATACGCTTACGTGTGAGCTTTCATTAGAATGAAAGAAAAACACTTGAATGTTTGAATGAACATACCTACAAGAGAGCTTGCATTAGAAAGAATGCAAAACACAAGATTGAAAGCACTTACGTGTGAGCTTGCACTATAATGAATGCGAAACCCCAGAATGATTGATTGATTGTAGAAAACTCATGTTCTTTTCGTTTTTTCCGGATACAGCCCTATTATGGAACTAATACCTCAAAAGGCGTGTAAGAGAGACAAAAGGAGACAAAATGACCCTAAGAGGGACATCATGGAATAACTGGGAAAAAGTGCCAAAAAGTAAAACCGTCAGAAGTCAAAGGTCAACTATCAAAGTTAACGATAAAAGTGAACTCAAGGGCCCAAAAACTCAAAAGCACAGGAAACAATCCATGCCTTCAAGGATCAATGACTAAACCCTTTGTAAGACAAGGACTAAGCCTCTAAACCCTAGCCTAGATCATATATGTTAGATCTAAGATGAACCACTTCCAAACCCTATAACCCCACTTTAAACAACGACAGATTGCAAAACACTTGACTAAATGCATCTACGTGGGAGTTTGCATTAGAATGAATGCAAAACACTTGATTGATTGATGTTTTTTTATAGGCAAGCGGGGTTATTTAGAGGTCCCCTACCCCTTTTCATTAATAAAAAGAGCTTAGTACATTCGTTGATAGACTGTTCCTATAGAGTCCTCATATATAATCTTTTTAACATCCTCTGCAGAGGAGCTAGGAACAATATCTACAAACCTATGACTAGGTACATTTTTTTCAAGTGCATCTGCAAGTCTGTTTGTTTCTCTATATATGTGAATAATAGAAAGGAACTCTAGTCTATCAATCACTCTTCTAATGTCTTCAATGATCTTGTTAGCCTGCCATGGATGATGCCCTTCATTCCTTAAGAATGAAATTACATTGCTCGAATCTATTTGTGCTTGTATCCTCTTCACATTGTACCTTTCTGCTAGCTTGAGTCCTTGTTCCACTCCTTGCAATTCAATCATTGCAATTGATGTGAAGCTTGACTTTCCTTTAGCTGCTGCTACCACTACTCCTTCACTATCTCTTATGGCTGCTGCCCAACCTCCCACTAAACCTTGTAATGTGCCATCTGTGTTAAGTATGCTATTTCCTTGATTTGGTTTAGCATATTTGCATTGAATGCTTCTACTTGTACTCACCCCAACTTGAACTAACCATCTCTCCATGAAGCTTTGCCTTGCTGGTCCTTCCTCCATCTTGAAGTCAAGTGAGTTCATCTTGACCTTCACATCATGAATGATCTAATTTGCAAACTGCCTTCCTGTTTTGTATTGGTTCTTAAAGATTCTTGCATTCCTTTGCTGCCACACATGATAAAAGAATGCATTAGTCACCAACCGGATTGCATCTTGCCATCCACCTTTGCCTTTGGACTTGTTAATAATCCAATGCAATTCATCTTCCCATGTAGCTGCTCTCCTTTTGTTAAAGCCTACAAATAGTAAAATAGTATTCCAAATGTATTGGGAATACACACAAGAAAAGAACAAATGTTTTTCTGTTTCCACATCCCTCCAACATAACACACATAAATCAGATTGTATCACCATCCATTCCTTGACTTTTTTGAGAGTTTTCAATCCTTCATTAAGAACCATCCACCCTATAAAAGAGTGTCTAGGGATTCTATTAGTAAACCAACAGATCCCATGCCATTCCCTAACTTGCCTATTCTTCCTCAAGCTTTGGTATGTATCTTTAAGTTGAAACTCCCCATGTAAAGAATCAGCCCATACAACCACGTCTTCTCCTCCACCAATCTGAACTTCCTATTCAATCTCAATGGCAATGTCAGGGAAGTGATTCATAGTATGTTGAGGAATACTCCACCTTCCATTTGAGATAAGCTGCCCCACCTTTACATTGATGTTAGCTGTAGAGTCATAAAGCAAGGCTTGAGGAAAATAAGGTTTCAATATACCTCTCGGGTGCCAAGGGTCGAACCAAAACTTAGTAGATTTTCCATCACCAATCTGATGATGAGCAATAAGTTTTGCATCCACTCCACCCATAGTGTGTCTTTTTTACTAATAATATGCCATATATGGTTTAGGTTGGCAGCTGAATTAGTAATAGCCACATCTCTCACTCCTAATCCTCCCTCATCATAAGAAAAACACACATCCTTCCATCCAATAAGAGCATGAGAGCTTGTACTATCCGGCCCATTCCACATGAAATTTCTACATAATCTTTCTATAGAATCAACAATGGCTTGTGGTAGAATATAAGATAGGGACCAATATATGCTCATGTTGTTAAGAACAGCCTTAACTAATTGAAGCCTACCTGCATATGACAAGAACCTCCCTCTAAACCCCTGGATCTTCTTTGAAACCTTCTCAATCAATGGTAAACAATCAGCATAGGTAAGCCTTGTTGTAATAAGCGAAACATTTGATGGAATACACTTACTTGTCAGCTTGCATTAGATTGAATGAAAAACACTTGAATGATTGAATGAACGTACCTACAAGCGAGCATGCATTAGAAAGAATACAAAAAACAAGATTGAATGCACCTACATGTGAGCTTGCACTATAATGAATGCAAAACACCGGATTGATTGATTGATTGTAGAAAACTCATGTTCTTATTGCTTTTTCCGGATACAACCCTAATCTGGAACTAATACATCACAAGGCGTGTTATAAAGCCAAAAGGAGACAAAAGGACCCTATAAGGGACATCACGGAATAACTGGGAAAAAGTGCCAAAAAATCAAACTATCAAAACTCAACGGTCAACGACCAAAGCCATAGTCAACGATAAAAGTGAACTCAAGGGCCCAAAAACTCCAAATCTCTTGAAACACTCTAAGGCTTCAAGGATCAATGACTAAACACTTTGTAAGACAAGGACTAAGCCTCTAAACCCTAAACCCTAGCCTAGATCATATAAGTTAGATCTAAGAAGAACAACTTCCAAACCCTATAACCACACTTTATACACTGACAGAATGCAAAACACATGACTAAATGCATCTACGTAGGAGTTTGTATTAGAATGAATGCAAAACACTTGATTGATTGAATGTATGCGAAACACTTGATGGAATAAACTTACGTGTGAGCTTGCATTCTAATGAATTAAAAGCACTTAATTGATTGAATTAACGTACCTACAAGTAGGGGTGTAAAATGGGCCGGGCCGGGCCAGCCCGGCCCTCAAATCATAAAGCCCATATGATTTGAGGGGCCGGGCCCCAAATTCTTTATGCTATGAGGGTCGGCCCTGTGAGGGCCAACACTTGAATTATACAGCCTTTGCCCTCACCTCACCCCTCTTTTTAGAAAACCTGTGGGCGTGTCTATGGGCGGGCGCATAAACTTGTCAATTATTCAAAACTCTTGAATACAACTTGTTTAGACTTCATTAACATATTTGGTTTTTATCAGATTTCATTAACTAATTAACATATTCATTACAAAAATTATTGAAAACCTATCAAATTTCATTAACATATACAATAGAATATATAAATATATTCTATAGGATAGAGATATATCCATATAATACAGCTGTATCCTATAGAATATATGTACATATTCTAACAATATATTCATTACAAGAGAGAGAACCTCCATCAAGACATTATATAATGCATAACCAAGGGTATTATACGTAATTTTGTTTAGAAAATCTAAATATCAATGAGGGCCTTAATACGGGCTTTGTGAGGGCTTTAGAGGGTCGGGCTGAGGTCCGCCCTCATGTTTCCATATTTAGGCCCTTACCCTCCCCTCAAAACATGAGGGTCGGAAGTCTTCCCCCGCCTCAAAATTGCATGCGGGCTTAAATTTGAGGGCTTTTTTTGTCTATGGGCCGGGTCGGGTCGGGCGGGCCGAGGACTTGAGGGCCGTTTTTACACCCCTACCTACAAGCGAGCTTGCATTAGAACGAATGCAAAACACATGATTAAATGCACCTACGTGTGAGCATGCACTATAATGAATGCAAAACACCGGATTGATTGATTGATTGTAGAAAACTCATGTTCTTATCGTTTTTTCCAGAACTAATACCTCAAAAGGCGTTTTATAGAGCCGCAAGTAGACAAAAGGACCCTAAAAGGGACATCATGGAATAACTGGGAAAAAGTGCCAAAAAGTAAAACCGTCAAAAGTCAATGGTCAACTATCAAAGTCAACGATAAAAGTGAACTCAAGGGCCCAAAAACTCAAAAGCCCAGGAATCACTCCAAGGCATCAAGGATCAATGACTAAACACTCCAAAGCATCAAAGATCAATGACTAGTCCTTGTCTTACAAAGGGTTTAGTCATTGATCCTTGAAGCCTTGGAGTGTTTCCTGTGCTTTTGAGTTTTTGGGCCCTTGAGTTAACTTTTATCGTTGACTATTGTTTTGATCGTTGACCGTTAACTTTTGACAGTTTTACTTTTTGGCACTTTTTCTCAGTTGCTCCATGATTCCCCCTTTAGGGTCCTTTTGTCTCCTTTTGGCTCTATAACACGCCTTTTGATGTATTAGTTTCATAATAGGGCTGTATTAGGAAAAAGCGATAAGAACATGAGTTTTCTACAATCAATCAATCAATCCGTTGTTTAGCATTCTTTATATTGCAAGCTCAAACGTAGGTGCATTCAATCTTGTGTTTTGCATTCTTTCTAACGCAAGCTCACTTGTAGGTACGTTCATTCAATCAATCGAGTGTTTTTCATTCATTCTAATGCAAGCTCACACGTAAGTGTATTCCATCAAGTGTTTCACATACATTTAATCAGCTAAGTGTTTTGCATTCATCCTAATGCAAACTCCCACGTAGATGCATTTAGTCAAGTATTTTGTATTCTGTCGGTGTATAAGGTGGGGTTATATGGTTTGCAAGTTGTTCATCTTAGATCTAACTTATATGATCTAGGCTAAGGTATAGGGTTTAAAGGCTTAGTCCTTGTCTTACAAAGGGTTTAGTCATTGATCCTTGAAGCCTTGGAGTGCTTCCTGTGCTTTTCAGTTTTTGGGCCCTTGAGGTCAATTTTATCGTTGACTATGGCTTTGATCGTTGACCGTTGACTTTAGACGGTTTTACTTTTTGGCACTTTTTTCCAGTTATTCCATGATGTCCCATTTAGGTCCCTTTGGCTCTATAACACGCCTTTTGATGTATTAGTTTCTGAATAGGGATGTATCCGGAAAAAGCGATAAGAACATGAGTTTTCTACAATCAATCAATCAATCCGGTGTTTTGCATTCATTATATTGCAAGCTCACACGTAGGTGCATTCAATCTTGTGTTTTGCATTCTTTATAACGGAAACTCGCTTGTAGGTACGTTCATTCAATTATTCAAGTATTTTTCATTCATTCTAAAGCAAGTTCACACGTAAGTTTTGGATGAGGCTACAAGCAATGAGATTGAGCAAGTTTTGGAATTTCAAAGAGGAGTGCTGCCAGTGAAATACCTGGGATTACCCCTAATTACTACAAGGTTAAGATCGACTGATTGTTGCCCCTTAATACTTAAAGTGACTAAGAGAATTCAGGGCTGGAAGGGGAAGTTACTGTCATATGCAGGAAGATTGCAGTTGGTCAAGGCTGTGTTGAACAACTTGAGTGACTATTTGTTGGCATCGCTAACTATTCCTCAGAAAACAATAGAAGACGTCAACAGATTATGTAGGAACTTCTTGTGGACGGGACCAGATTGTACACAATCACATGCATTGATTGGTTGGGATGATGTCTGCTACCCTTATGAGGAGGGAGGGTTGGGAATCAGAAATCTGGAAAAAGTTAATCAAGCGGCGACAATGAAACATATCTGGAAGATAGTAACAAAGTCAGATAATCTATGGGTGACGTGGGTGTATAAAAACTTGATTAAGGATAAAAGTTTTTGGGTACTAAAGACTCCATAAAGATCTGCATGGAGTGGGCGAACATTCTCAAAGCAAGAACGAGAGGCAAACCGATATTGTGATGCATCAAATTGGTGATGGGAATGACACGAGTTTCTGGAATGACCCCTAGAATGCAAATGGGATACTGAGAGTAAAGTTTCCACAAGGCCTTCTATACAGCAGCTTCTGCCATGTGCAAAACAAGGTATCAGATTTTATAGTTTCAGGGAAATGGAGCATACCGCAACACATAAAGGAACATCTAACTGATATTATAGGAGAAATTGATGAGGTGGAAATTATGGGAAATGATGACAAGATAGTATGGACAGCAGCAAATCATGGAGAATATAGTTTGAAAGAAACGTATGAGACCTTGAGAAGTATACGCCAAAATGTGCCGTGGGGGAAACTGGTTTGGTTCTCGAACGTAATTCCTCGACATTCGCTTATAAAATTTGGATGGCCTTAAGAGGGGGTTAAAGACAATCAAGAAAAATGTTTTGAATGGAAGAAAGTGCAAACTGATGAATGTGTGCTCTGCTGGCAAGGTACTGAAACAGAGCATCATCTGTTTCACAGATGCAACTTTGCAAACACAGCATGGACTCGAATACTACAGAGAATGGGGTTCAGCAGAAATGTGGCGATGACTTAGGAAGAAGAGGTGCAATGGGTTGACAAAGTGACAAGAGGAAAGGGATGTATACAAGATGGATTTCGTCTGTTATGGAATGTGTTCATATATGGAGTCTGGAAAGCATGAAATGATCGCATATTTCAGAACAAGCATCCTGATGCAAACCTAGTCACTGAAATGGCGATTAGCGAGGCAAGAACTAAACTCATGGGGATGAGAATCAAAATAGAAGCGGGCCGGGGGCGAACATGAGCGGCCGATTCATGGAATTGTGGAACATAGATGTTGAAGCTAAAGTGGAGAAACGAGAGTATTGCAAATGGGTTAGAGCTGGAAATGATATATATAATCTGAATACAGATGGAACTTTGCAAGGACAAGAGGGGGGATGGGCAGCAGTGATAAGAACCGATAATGGGAAGTAGCAGCAGCCGAAGTCAATTCCAAAAAGCAAGATATCGACAATTGCATTGGTCAACTTCAGTTTTGAATGGAATTCAGATGGCAATGAGAATGGGGATAAAGAAGATTGAAGTACAAACTGATTCGACGAATGTAATATCTTTCTTAAACAGCGGCAGCAAGCATCCATGGATGGCGGAGAAGATGATCAGAAGGATTCAAGTAATGAAGGACGAATTCGAACATTTCAAAATTCTACATGTCTACAGGGAAACTAATAGACTAGCAGATGTGCTGGCACAGAACATTCCTAATCTTAGTTATATAGAATTAGTTCCTAGTTCTTTTAGCGAGGATGTCAAGAAAATTATTTTTGAAGATGCTAGTAGTAAACAGTATCTAAGATTGTAATAATTTAATTTTTTTTTTATTCCTCTATGAGGAAGGGGTATGGGGACCTCTTAATTATAAAACCCCGCTTGCCAACCAAAAAAAAAAAAAAAAATGTATTCCATCAAGTGTTACGCATACATTCAATCATTCAAGTGTTTTGTTTTCATTCTAATGCAAACTCCCACGTAAATGCATTTAGTCCTGTGTTTTGCATTCTGTCGGTGTATAAAGTGGGGTTATAGGGTTTGGAAGTTGTTCATCTCAGATATAACTTATTTGATCTATGCTAAGGTTTAGGGTTTAGAGGCTTAGTTCTTGTCTTACAAAGGGTCATTAATCCTTGAAGGCTTGGAGTGTTTCAAGTGAATTTGAGTTTTTGGGCCTTTGAGTTCACTTTTATCGTTGACTATGGCTTTAATCGTTGACCGTTGACTTTTGACTTTTTGGCACTTTTCCCCAGTTATTCCGTGATGTCCCCTTTACGGTCATTTTGTCTCATTTTAGTTCTATAACACGCCTTTTGATGTATTAGTGTCAGAATTTGGCTGTATCCGGAAAAAGCGATAAGGACATGAATTTTCTACAATCAATCAATCAATCAATCAATCCGGTGTTTTCCATTCATTATAGTGCAAGCTCACACATAGGTGCATTCAATTTTGTGTTTTGCATTCTTTCTAACGCAAGCTCGCTTGTAGGTACATTCATTCAATCATTGAGTGCTTTTAATTCAATCTAATGCAAGCTCAAACGTAAGTGTATTCCATCAAGTATTTCGCATACATTCAATCAATCAAGTGTTTTGCATTCATTCTAATGCAAACTCCAACGTAGATGCATTTAGTCACTGTTTTGAATTCTGTCGGTGTATAAATTGGGGTTATAGGGTTCGGAAGTTGTTCATCTTAGATCTAAACTTATATGATCTAGGCTAGGGTTTAGGGTTTAGAGGCTTAGTCCTTGTTTTACAAATGGTCTAGTCATTGATCCTTGAAGCTTTGTAGAGTTTCAAGTGCTTTTGAGTTTTTAGGCCCTTGGATTCACTTTTATCGTTGACTATGGCTTTGATCGTTGACCGTTGACTTTTCACAGTTTGACTTTTTGGCACTTTTTCCTAGTTGTTCCATGATGTCCCTTTTAGGGACCCTTTGTCTCCTTTTAGCTCTATAACACGCCTTTTGAGGTATTAGTTCCATAATAGGGTTGTATCCGGTAAAAGTGATAAGAACCTGAGTTTTCTACAACCATTATAGTACAAGCTCACACATAGGTGCATTCAATCTTGTGTTTTGCATTCTTTCTTACGCAAGCTCGCTTGTAGGTACGTTCATTCAATCAATCGAGTGTTTTTCATTCATTCTAATGCAAGCTCACACGTAAGTGTATTCCATCAAGTGTTTCACATACATTCAATCAATCAAATGTTTTGCATTCATTCTAATGCAAACTGCCACGTAGATGCATTTTGTCAAGTGTTTTGTATTCTGTCGGTGTATAAAGTGGAGTTATAGGGTTTCGAAGTTGTTCATCTTAGATCTAAGTTATATGATATAGGCTAGGGTTTAGGGTTTAGAGGCTTAGTGCTTGTCTTACAAAGGGTTTAGTCATTGATCCTTGAAGCCTTGGAAAGTTTCCTATGCTTTTAAATTTTTGGCCCTTGAGTTCACTTTTATCGTTGACTATGGCTTTGATCGTTGACTTTTGACAGTTTTACTTTATGGCACTTTTTCCCTGTTGTTCCTTGATGTGCCTTTTTTTTTTTGGTTGGAAAGCGAGGTTGTTAACGGGGTCCCCTACCCTTTTTATTATAAATGAAAAGTATCAGCTTGTTACATTCTTACATATAGTTTTCCTATAGCATCATCATAAATTATTTTCTTTACATCCTCTGAGAATGAACTAGGAACTATCTCTGTGTAGCTAACTGTGGGTATAGTGCTAGCAATAGCGTCAGCTAATTTGTTGGACTCTCTATATACATGAGTAATAGAAAAAACTTCTAATTGCTCTCTCATCTTGCTAATATTCCGCATCATCTTTTTTGCTTGCCACGGATACTGCCTCTCATTTTGGAAAAAAGATATCACATTTTTTGAATCAGTTTGCACTTTGATATGCTTAAAGCCATGTGCTATAGCCATTTCGAGCCCTTTTTCCACACCTTGCAGTTCTATTAGCGCAATAGTATTTTTGCTGGCCCTTCCCTTACTTGCTACTTGGACCTGCCCATGCTCATCTCGTACGACCGCAGCCCAACCACCTACAAGCCCTTGTAAAGTACCGTCTGTATTCAAGTTTGAAATCCCAGCCTTTGCTCGTTCCCACTTACAGCGTCTCTGTTTCCTCTATTTTGTAAGAACCTCCAAGTTCCATGTGTTTTGAAAGTGTCCTTTTTCTGGTCCACCCTCCATAGTGATTTCCAGTGATTGCAGCTTCGTCCTCACATCACTTAGCACCAGTTGCACAACCTGCTGGGTTACTCTCTGTTTGTTCTCAAATATCTTATCATTCCGACTCCTCCATATCTAATAAATGTAAGCATTCCATACTAACCTTATAGCATCTTGCTTTGGCCTTCCTCCTGCTGATACTCTCTGCACCCACTCAATTTCTTGTCGCCATGTCACAGCTGCTGCTCTGTTAAAACCCATTTTCTCTAAAAGCATCTGCCACACTGCCATAGAGAATGTACACTCATGAAATAAGTGTTCTTCTGTCTCAACATCTCTCCAACACAATATGCAACTGTTAGAAGTGACTTTCTTCCATTTCTTCATCTTATCAAGTGTCTTGAGTCCCTTGTTCATCGCCATCCAGCTGATATAAGAATGTCGCGGTATTCGGTTAGCAAACCAAATCGTTCGATGCCATGCAACTGTTTGCCTTATCCCTCGCATACCTTCATATATCTCTCAAGTTATAATCTCCTTGACTCGTTGCAGTCCATACCAGTTTATCCTCTCCCCCCATTATCTCTATTTCATCCTTTGCTTGTTTAACAATCTCACGTATCCCATTCTCAATATATTCTGGAAAGTACCATCCCCCTTGCACTACAAATTCAGATACTTTGATATTAAGGTGTCCACTAGAGCTGTATATAAAAGCTTGCGGAAACTTATCTCTTAAGATGCCAGTCAACCCATAAGTTATCTGTCTTTGATTAGGTTCTTGTGCACCCAATCAACCCATAAGTTATCTGCCTTTGTAACCAGTTTCGAGATATTCTTCATATTTGCTGCTGATTCACCTTCGAGATCCCTTATGCCAAGTCCACCTTTCAAAGATAACGGAAGCATATGCTTTCCCATCCTATCAATGCATGTGATCAAGGCAGCGGTCGGCCCCGGCCCATAAAAATTCCTCGCACGACTGTTAATATCGTCAATTGCCTTCTGAGGTATAATAAAAGATGCAAACCAATACACACTTAGATTATTTAGAACTGCTTTAATCAATTGCAATCTCCCTGCATATGATAGCGACTTCCCTTTCCAACTCTGAATTCTTCTTGTAACTTTTAAGATTAACGGACTGCAATCTGTGGTTCTCAATCTTGTGGTAATCAATGGTAATCCCAAGTATTTTACCAGTAACTCTCCTTTTGGGAACTGTAACACCCCTTTAATCTCTGTACAAACCACCTCATCTACTCCAGCAAAGAATATCTGACTTTTCTAGACATTAACTTCAAGGCCAGTGCATGCCCTGAAAGTGTTAAGATTTTCTCTGAGCTTTGTAGCTGTTTGTGTATCTCCATGCATAAAAGCCACCAAATCATCCGCAAAAGATAAGTGTGTAATCATTAGGTTCATACACTTCATGTAGCCGTAATCGGTTATTAGTGACATCAGATCGCATGATTTCCGAGAATAAGTCCATCACTAGCACAAATAAGTAAGGAGACATGGGGTCTCCTTGTCTTATCCCTCGTCTGCCTTTGACATATCCATATGGTGCTCCATTAATCATTATAGAGTAACCAGCTGTTTGCATACACACTTTCACCCATTCAATAAAATTCTGGGGGAATCCAACTCTCTTCATAGCAAAACTCACCGCTTCCCATCTTACCGTATCATAAGCCTTTCTGAGGTCCACTTTAGCTGCACATCGTTGCAGAGTTTCATTCCTGTGATAGTTATGCATTAGTTCATGAGATAATAAAAAATTATCTTGGATGCTTCTCCCTGTGATGAAGGCAGACTGATTCAAATTGATCACTTTGGGCATAATCTGTTTCATTCTCTTTGTCATCACTTTAGTAATGCTCTTGTACACCACTCCACAACACGCTATTGGCCTGTAGTCCACTGCCATGCCCTTTCCACTGTTTTCATAAACCCCTCCTCTTTGTACCAGAAATTAAAAAACTTAAAAGACTTCTTCTTTTGATTTCTCTGCACTAGTGACGTGACTACCATCGATGAGTGGTCTGATATAGCTCCGGGGTTTAAAAACTCAGCTTCATGGTCTTCAAATCCATCTATCGACTCTGCGTTGACCATAACTCTATCAAGTTTGCAGCTTATTCTCTCCTCTTGCTTGTTGTTCCATGTTAGAAAATTTCCCTTATACTTCATATCCACTAGTCCTGCTGAATTCACACATTGCATAAGATCTGAGAATTGCTGCGCCCTTACTTCTAGTCCTCTTTTACCTTTTCTTGGGGTTCAGACCGAGTTGAAGTCCCCAAGGACTATCCATGGCTTTATTATATAGTACATGACATGTCTACTAGCTCCTCCATAGTTGTCGCTCTTTCCATCATATCAACACTTGCATACACAATCGAGACTATGAACTCTTCTCCGGTTATGGTAGCCACCTCCATTGTTATATGTTGATCATCCTTCCTTACTAACTCAGCTGTACATACTCTTGATCCCAACAAAACCATACTTTCCCCAAAGCATTATTATGCATATAGTTCTCCTCCATTGCCCACTGGTTAAACGTTTTGTTAAATACTCGCTCTCTTTTTTCTTCTTTCACTCTTGTTTCCACTAGACCCATGATACTCAGATTGTATTTCCTTACCATATCCTTCACTTCTACTTGTTTGAAATTCATGTTGAATCCCCTCATGTTCCAGCAACCGAGGTGTGTACTCATTTGTTCACATTTGGATGCTTAGAGTGACCGTACTTGGCTGTCACTATGTTGAGTTTCCCTCCTTGAGTGGCATTCTTTGTGGCTGTGATTCCACTCACCTTGTTACCTTTTACATTGTTTGTTCCTCTGGTAGTGTTCTTCCTTGGTTCAGTTTGCATTTCTGCCTCCCTACCTTCTGATTTTTCTGCTTGTTTCTTCTCCAGTACATTTTTTCCCTTGTCTCGTATGTCTCTCTTCTGTATGCCACTCGTATCATGTTCCTCCTCATCCTCTATTCCTTCTGTCATCATCTTCTTTGTTTCATTCCCTTCTTTTCCTACAATTTCCACTGTTAGAGGGCTGTCTTCCCCTTGCAAATTTCTGGCCTTACATCTATGCTTCCTGTTGGGTGTCTCCCCCCCATTTCATCCCTCTACAATATGTACTTCCCCGAACTTCCTTTCTTTTCGAGGCTTTCATGAAGTTCCTGCCTTTGGTTTATCACTCTTTTTTTTTTTGCCCTTTCTCTCCTCCCTTCTCTTCTTCCTTCTTGTCATTTTTTTTTCTTCAGAGCCATACTTTGTTTGCTGCTCCCCGTTTCCACCTTCTCCTTCTTCGACATCTATGGTCAAAGTGCCCGAAAACTTTACAATTCTCACACTTAGGTGGTTTCCAATTATATTCAAAAGTTACTCTGTACGCCCTCCTTTGATCAAGTATTACTGGAATGTATTCTGGGTACGAGCACTCAGTATCAATCTCGACGCATACTCTCGCATAACTTGTTCTGGTCATATTCTCGAATTAATCAGAAACATTGGTATTCCCACTGCACTTCCCACTTGGCTAAAGCCATCTTTATTCCACATCTCCATTGGCAAGCCTTTGACAATCACCCATATAGGTATGGTTCGCAATTCCCTCGTTTATGCTTCAACAAACGTTTTCCAAGGCCACACAACAAACAGTTGGCTGGCAATATGAAAGGATCCTACATCCAATACTGCTTGTCTCTCCTCATCAGTCTCAAACTTGAATGTAAACATGGCTTCCCCATACGGCTTCATTACAATTTTTTTTTATCCCCCACGTTCTACTCACGATATCCTTCACATAATTGTAATTCATACGCCTACCAACAAAGGATCGAACAATTAAGTTATCAAACTTTTTGTTATACTCTGAGAATTGCTCAGTTGTAACGTGTATAACTGGCTTTCCATTCACTATGGCTGGAGCAACATAGGTCAATGCCGCATTTCCTACCGTTTTTTTTCCAATTATATCTGCCCATGAGCTCGTCTTTGCTGCTCCCTGTTCAGTTTTCCCATTTTGGTCTGCTAGTGTGTCTTTTCCTACTCCCTCATCATCGGTTTTACTTTCTCTAGTAGTCTGCTCCCCTCTCATCATCTTGGATTTTGCATAATATTGCTCACTATGTTGCTGCATCTCCAAGAGCGTATCTTGAGTTTCCTTTGCTGTTGCTCCATCTAAGTTCTTCTCTGTTTCATTACTTAGCGCGAACTCCAGCAACTCCTTTTTAATCTGTAAGCCTTCATGACCCTTAGGCCCATTACTGTTTGCATGTTTCGCTCCCGCCCTTACATGGTCATCTTCCTTTTCGTTAACTTTTTTCCTAGTCAGATCCGATATATCCGGATCATTTTCTTTGCTATTTTCATCTCTCGCATCTTTAGTTACTTTTGTGTAGATGAAGTCATCATCTTCTCCACCTCCTGATATTCTCGCAACCCCTTGTATTCATAGTTTTTTTTTCCTGAGTTTATGGACTGTACCAACTCATCGTCCCTCTTCTTGGATCAAGCACCGCATCCAACAAATCTCAATTAGCCTCACTTAGTAATTCTTCTCTAGTAGTACGCCTCTCCAGTTGTTCATCACATTCTCTAAGCGGTTTCAGACTCACACCAAACTCCTCCAGCAGCTTTCTTCTGTATCTCTCAACCGAACCCTCACCATATCTTGCCTTAATCTCAGTCTCAAAGCTATCTACCTCTATCTCTAACTGACCTGATGAAGATTTCCCTGAACTCCCAGCTGGTGTGCTAGGGTTCGGACTCTTAATATTTCCTAACTCTCGTATTTTTTTCATGTTTTTTCCTAATTTTTGTGAGAAAGACCTAAATACCCCTAAGGATAAAAATCACCCCTTAGAGGCCACCATTAACAACTAAACAAGCTCCCTTTGATGTCCCTTTTAAGGTCATTTTGTCTCGTTTTTGCTCTATAACACGCCTTTTCATGTATTAGTTTTAGAATAGGGCTATATCAGGAAAAAGCGATAAGAACATGAGTTTTCTACAATCAATCAATCAATCCGGTGTTTTGCATGCATTATAGTGCAAGCTCACACGTAGGTGCATTCAATCTTGTGTTTTGCATTATTTCTAATGCAAGCTCGCTCGTAGGTACGTTCATTCAATCATTCAAGTGTTTTTCATTCATTCTAATGCAAACTCACACGTAAGTGTATTCCATCAAGTGTTTCGCATACATTCAATCAATTAAGTGTTTTGCATTCATTCTAATGCAAACTCCTACGTAGATGCATTTAGTCAAGTGTTTTGGATTCTGTCGGTGTACAAATTGAGGATATAGGGTTCGGAAGTTGTTCATCTTAGATCTAACTTATATGATATAGGCTAGGGTTTAGGGTTTAGAGGCTTAGTCCTTGTCTTACAAATGGTTTAGTCATTAATCCTTGAAGCCTTGGAGTGTTTCCCGTGCTTTGGAGTTTTTGGGCACTTGAGCTCACTTTTATCGTTGACTATGGCTTTGATCGTTGACTTTTGACAGTTTTACTTTTTGGCACTTTTTCCCAGTTGTTCCATGATGTCCCTTTTAGGGTCGTTTTGTCTCCTTTTGGCTCTATAACACGCCTTTTGATGTATTAGTTCCAGAATAGGGCTGTATCAGGAAAAAACAATAAGAACATGAGTTTTTTATAATCAATCAATCAATCCAATGTTTTGCATTCATTATAGTGCAAGGTTTTTTTTTTTTTTTTTTTTTTTTAGCGAGGTTGTTAACGGGGTCCCCTACCCCTTCTCATTAATAATAAAAAATATAGTGAGTTACAATCGGATATAAGTTTTTCCCATAGCGTCGTCGTATACAATTTTCTTTATATCCTCAGAAAACGAGCTAGGGATAACTCCTATGAATCTAACAGATGGGATATTAAAAGCTAAAGCATCTGCTAACTTATTACATTCCCTATAAACGTGCTTAATATCAAACATTTCCAAGTGGTCTATAATTTCGAACACATCTGCTAACAACTTTCATCCTGCCCAAGGCACTTTACTTCATTTTTATATAAACGAGATAACATTAGTCGAGTCTGTCCTAGCTTCCACCTTGCTGCATTGATGCTGCTTAGCTAGCTTTAAACCCTTGTAAACTCCTTCCAATTCAATAAGGGCAATAGTGTTGAACTTTGAGTTTCCTTTTGCTGCTGCCTTTACTTGCCCCAGATGGTCGCGTAGAGCTGCTGCCCACCCTACATTGAGTCCTTGCAGCGTACCATCAGAATTCAGAATTGTGATGCCATCCCCTGGTCGTTCCCATTTGCACCTTATGGGATCATTGTTGCTGACTTGGACATTAACATTCCACTGTCGTATAAACCTCACTCTATCGGGCTCATCCTCCATTTTTAGTTCCAAGCTATGCAATTTGACCGTGACATCTTGAATAATCTGTTCCACAACCTGCTAGGCAATGCGATACTTGTTCTCGAATATTCACGCATTTCGCTCCTGCCAGACCCAGTAAAAAAACGCATTTGTACACAAACGAATCACATCTTTTTTAAATCCCTTCCCTTTACTCAATCCAATAATCCATTCCAACTCATCCTCCCATTCGATAGCCACCGTTCCCCGATAATCCATTATAGTGCAAGCTCACACGTAGGTGCATTCAATCTTGTGTTTTGCATTCTTTCTAAAGCAAGCTCGCTTGTAGGTACGTTTATTAAATCATTCAAGTATTTTTCATTCATTCTAATGCAAGCTCACACGTAAGTGTATTCCATCAAGTGTTTCGCTTACATTCAATCAATCAAGTGTTTTGCATTCATTCTAATGCAAACTCCCACGTAGATGCATTTAGTCAAGTTTTTTGTATTCTATCGGTGTATAAAGTGGGGTTATAGGGTTTGGAAGTTGTTCATCTTAGATCTAACTTATATGATCTAGGCTAGGGTTTAGGGTTTAGAGGCTTAGTCCTGTCTTACAAAGGGTTTAGTCATTGATCCTTGAAGCCTTGGAGTGTTTCCTGTGGTTTTGAGTTTTTGGGCCCTTGAGTTCACTTGACGCCTAAGGTGATTAACCCCAATCAATCAGCCTTCATTACTGGAAGGAGTATACAAGATAACATATTATTATCTCAAGAAATTATGCATAATTATCATCGAGATCATCATCCCCCTAGATGTGCTGTAAAAATTGATCTGAAAGAAGCATATGACTCGGTTAGGTGGGAAGCAGTGGAATTTGCTATGAGACGAGTGGGTATGCCAGAGAGGTTTATCAGCTGGGTTAAAGTATGTGTGGAAACAGCTTCCTATTCCATAATGATTAATGGCTCTTCTTATGGGTATTTTAGAGGGAGAAAAGGGATTCGACAGGGTGATCCTATATCACCTTATTTATTTGTACTAGTCATGGATTTATTCTCGAAAAAAAAAAAAAAAAAAAAAAAAAAAATCTGAGTAATGGCCAATATAAATTACATCACAAGTGTATAGACCCTGCTATTACCCACTTGTCTTTTGCAGATGATCTGAGGGCATTCATGTATGGGGATGTACAATCTGCAGTACAGCTCAAGCAGAATCTGAAAGGTGTTAAAATGGCCTCAGGGCTTGAAGTTAACCTTCAGAAGAGCAACATTTTCTTTGCAGGAATGGATGATGCCACTTGCATGGAGATTGAGCAAACACTACAGTTTTAAAGAGGAGTATTGCCTGTGAAATACCTGGGGCAACCTTTAATCACTACAAGATTGAGATCTACAACCAATCAATCAATCCGGTGTTTTGCATTCATTATATTGCAAGCTCACACGTAGGTGTATTCAATCATGTGTTTTGTATTCGTTATAACGCAAGCTCGCTTGTAGGTACGTTCATTCAATCAATCAAGTGTTTTTCATTCATTATAATGCATGCTCACACGAAAGTGTAATCCATCAACTGTTTCGCATACATTCAATCAATCAAGTGTTTTTAACTCATTCTAATGCAGAGTCCCACGTAGATGCATTTAGTCAAGTATTTTGCATTCTGTTGGAAGTTGTTCATCTTAGATCTAACTTATATGATCTAGGTTAGGGTTTAGGGTTTAGAGGCCAGTGTTTGTCTTACAAAGGGTTTAGTCATTAATCCTTGAAACCTTGGAGTGTTTCCTGTGCTTTTGAGTTTTTGGGCCCTTGAGATCACTTTCAACGTTGACTACGGCTTTGATCCTTCTCCGTTGACTTTTGACAGTTTTACTTTTTGGCACTTTTCCCCAGTTATTCCGTGATGTTCCTTTTAGAGTCCTTTTGTCTCCTTTTGGATCTATAACACGCCTTTTAATGTATTAGTTCCATAATAGGGATGTATCTGGAAAAAGCGATAAGAGCATGACTTTTCTATAATCAATCAATCAATCTGGTGTTTTGCATTCATTATAGTGCAAGCTCACACGTAGGTGCATTTAATCTTGTGTTTTGCATTCTTTCTAACGCAAGCTCGCTTGTAGGTACGTTCATTCAATCATTCAAGTGTTTTTCATTCATTGTAATGCAAGCTCGCACGTAAGTGTATTCCATCAAGTGTTTCGCATACATTCAATCAATTAAGTGTTTTGCATTCATTCTAATGCAAACTCCCACGTAGATGCATTTAGTCAAGTGTTTTGTATTATGTCGGTGTATAAAGTGGTTATAGGGTTTGGAAGTTGTTCATCTTAGATCTAACTTATATGATCTAGGCTAGGGTTTAGGGTTTAGAGAATTAGTCCTTGTCTTACAAAGGGTTTAGTCATTGATCATTGAAGCCTTGAAGTGTGTCCTGTGGTTTTGAGTTTTTGGGCCCTTGAGTTCACTTTTATCGTTGACTATGTCTTTGATCGTTGACCGTTGACTTTTGACAGTTTTACTTTTTGGCACTTTTTCCCAGTTATTCCACGATGTCCCTTTTAGGGTCCTTTTGTCTCCTTTTGGCTCTATAACACGACTTTTGATGTTTTAGTTCCATAATAGGGGTGTATCCGGAAAAAGCGATAAGAACATGAGTTTTCTACAATCAATCAATCAATCCGGTGTTTTGCATTCATTATAGTGCAAGCTCACACGTAGGTGCATTCAATCTTGTGTTTCGCATTCTTTCTAACGCAAGCTCGCTTGTAGGTATGTTCATTCAATCATTCAAGTGTTTTTCATTCATTCTAATCCAAGCTCAAACTTAAGTGTATTCCATCAATTGTTTCGCATACATTCAATCAATCAAGTGTTTTGCATTCATTCTAATGCAAACTCCCACGTAGATGCATTTAGTCAAGTGTTTTGCATTCTGTCGGTGTATAAAGTGGGTTATAGGGTTTGGAAGTTGTTCATCTTAGATCTAACTTATATGATCTTGGCTAGTGTTTAGGGTTTAGAGGCTTAGTCCTTGTCTTACAAATGGTTTAGTCATTGATCCTTGAAGCCTTGGAGTGTTTCCTGTTCTTTTGAGTTTTTGGGCCCTTGTGTTCACTTTTATCGTTGACTTTGATCGTTTACCGTTGACTTTTGACAGTTTTACTTTTTCGCACTTTTTACCAGTTATTCCTTGATGTCCCTTTTAGGGTCCTTGTCTCCTTTTGGCTCTATAACACGCCTTTTGATGTATTAGTTCCAGAATAGGGCTGTATCCAGAAAAAGCGATAAGAACATGAGTTTTTTTTTTTTTTTTTTGTTGGTAAGCGAGGTTTTTAGATAGGTCCCCTACCCCTTTTATTGAAAATAAAATGTTGTAAACATCTTGTTACATTCTCACTCTCACATATTGCTTACCCCTTGCATCATCATATATAATTTTTTTACATCTTCTGAAAGCAAGGTTGGAACTAATTATAAATAATTACATGATGGAATATTAGCTGCAATAGCATCAGCTACTTGATTAGACTCCCTAAAAACATGAAAAATGGCAAACTCTTCAAAATGGGCCTTCATTCGCATAATAGCCCGTACCATCTTCTCGGCTTGCCATGGGTGCTGACTCCTATCTTTTAAAAAAACTATTACTCTCTTCGAATCAGTCTGGGCTTTTTACTTTCTTGTTCCCTTACTTAGCGTCATTTTCATCTCCTGCTCTACTGCTTCCAGCTCGATGAGATTGATCGATGTCTTACTTGCTCAGCCATGACTTACCACAACTACTTCAACTTTATTATCACGAATCACTGCTGCCCAACCCCCTAATTGTCCTTTGAGTGTTCCATCTGTGTTAAGAGTATGAGTTCCCATTTCTGATTTCTGCCATCGAACAAATTGTTTCCTTCTTTGTTTGATTTCTACTTCCACATTCCACATATCTGTAAATCTTTCCATTTCTGGTCTGTATTCCATTCTAATCTCTACTGCCTTCAACTTTGCTCTGACATCACCAAACAACACTCGAGCAATTTGCTTGATATTCACTGCCTTATTCTCGAAAATCCTATTTGATTCCTTACGTTACTCGTGAACTCCCATGTACCATCTGTTATGAAATTCGAGACTGTGGCCTGCATGTTACAACTAGAATCATATAACAAACCTTGTGGAAACTGATCTCTTAATATCCCAAAAGGGTGCCATGGTTCATTCCAGAAACTCGTTCCTCTGCCATTGCCTATCTAATGAAATACTATTGCTGATGCTTCCTTTCTCGCTTTAAGTATATTCCTCCAACTTGAAGAACAGTCATTTGGTGTTTTCAGCTGCCAGAAATCTCTCCCTCTGACTAGATTCATTTGTACCCACTGTACCCACAGGTTGTTTGTCTTGGTAATGAGCTTCCATAGTGGTTTCATGGTTGCAGCTTGATTAACCTTCTCTATACTTCGAATCCCTAACCCACCTTCCTCATATGGATAACAGATATCATCCCATCCTATCAAGGCATGAGATTGTTTGCACTCTGGCCCTGTCCATAGAAAATTCCTGAAGATCTTATTGATGTCATCAATTATTTTTTGAGGAAGTGTGAACGCAGCCATCCAATACACACTCAAATTATTCAACACTGCCTTTAACAATTGTAATCTTCTGGCATAAGAAAGTAATCTTCCCTTCCAACTTTGAATACGCCCTGTAATCTTTGATATTAACGGACAACAATCTGTGGACTTCAACCTTGTAGTGATTAAAGGCAGTCCTAAGTACTTCACTGACAGCTCACCCCTAGGGAATAGAAGTGTTTGCTCTATGGCAGTACTTGTACTATCATCCACTCCCGCAAAGAAAATATTGCTTTTTTGAACATTCACTTCCAACCCCGATACTCTGCTGAAAATTTGGAGGTTATCCTTCAGTTTAGCGGCTGTTTTATCATCTCCGTACATGAACACCATCAAGTCATCTGCAAAGGATAAATGAGTAATAAGAGGTTTCGCACACTTAGCATGTAACTGATATTGGCCTTCTCTAGCACTGTAATGCATGATTTCCGTAAATAAATCCATAACCAGAACAAACAGATGAGGTGATATTGGGTCACCCTGTCGAATCCCTCTTCTTCCTTTGAAGTAGCCATACACCCATTAATCATAACTGAATAAGTGGCTGTCTCCATACACAGTTTCACCCAATTAATGAACCTTTCTGGCATCCCAACTCTTCTCACTGCGAACTCAACAGATTCCCATCTAACTGAATCATATGCCTTTCTTAGATCCACTTATGTCGCACATCTTGGTGGATATTCATTCCTGTTAAGGTTCACTAACTGTGGCATTAACTCCTTCATTCTCCTTGTCATTACCTTGGTTATGCACTTATATATAACCCCACACCCAGCAATAGGCCTATAATTTGATAAAGACAGAGGTACTTGTATTTTTGGTATAAGTGTAATACACGTAGCATTTACCTCACTGAGCATCTGGTTCGAGTAGAAATTTTTTTGTATAGCCTTGATGAAGTCATCACCAATGATTCTCCAAGTGCATTTGAAGAAAAAAGCAGAGAAACCATCACTTCCCAGTGCTTTTTCATCACCAATGTTTGCTAGAGCTTCTATTATCTCATCTCTAGTTACCTGTCTCTGTAACTCCTCATAGTTCTGTGCGCTAATCTGCCGCCTTGACCCAATTCCTTGAAAAATTGAGAAATCCACATCCATCATCATATTAGGGCTGTAAAT
Source organism: Coptis chinensis (assembly GCF_015680905.1). Taxonomy (NCBI): domain Eukaryota; kingdom Viridiplantae; phylum Streptophyta; class Magnoliopsida; order Ranunculales; family Ranunculaceae; genus Coptis; species Coptis chinensis. Next base: position 163,297 of record NW_028238134.1, on the reverse strand, counting down.
TCCTTTGTAATACTCCACTTATTCATTACCAATCTCATTGTAGTCCTTTATAACATTCCCTCCTGAATCCCGCAAACATGTAATCTTGTTTGTCACTCTCCTTGATTGCACAAACTTAAAAAAATAAGTCGTTTTATTATCACCTCCCCTATCACTTGATCTCTTGACTTCTGTCTATACATATCTTCCTCAGTTGTCGTTGCTTGTGTATAGGCTGTAATCACTTCTCTTTCTTTCGTAATAATCTCATTGTTCTGCGGCTGAGTTTGTAGTTCTGTTTGCACCCTATCCATTTCTTGCTTTATTTCTCTAACCCGGTCCACTACACTTCCCACTCTGTCTCTATTCCATTGTATAAGTGCTGCCTTCGTCAGTTTTAACTTTCTCATGAAAACATACATTGAATTCCCGACCACCTTGCTTCCCCAAGCCTCTGCCACTGTATTCATAAAATCATTTTCTCTATACCAGAAGTTAAAAATTTTAAAAGCTCACTTCTTTTGATTCCTTTGTATCACTGAATTCACTATCATGGGTGTATGGTCAGAGATGACACCAGAATTCAAGAACTCCGCTTCATGGTCCTCATATGCCCCAATCCACTCTGCATTCGCCATTACTCGATCTAGTTTGCAACTGATCCTATCAACTTGCCTATTGTTCCAAGTATATAGATTGCCTTTGAACTTGATATCAATTAGCCCAGCTTGATTTACACATTCCATAAAATCTGCAAAGTTCTGTGGCCTAACTTCCAAACCACCAACTTTTTCACTAGAGTTCAGAATAGAGTTGAAATCATCCATTAGCATCCAAGGCTTCTGGATTTGGCATGCTAGATCTCCTAAGCTTCTCCATAGTTCTCTCCTTGCATTCATGTCTGTACTCGCATACACAACTGATATGACCACCTCATCTCCTGATATTGTGCTTACCTCCATTGTTATATGCTGTGAGTCCTTCTTCAATAACTTCGCTGTACACGCCCGCTGATCCCAGCAAAACCATATATTACCACCATCAATGTCGTTGTAGTTATCCTCTGGTTGCCATTGATTAAAAGCTTTCCTAAATATTCTCTCGATTTTTTTCTTTTTAACTCTTGTTTTCGACTACTCCCATGATACTAATATCATACTTCCTCACCATGTCTTTGACTTCTACTTGTTTGAATCCTTTATTGAATCCCTCACATTCCAACAAGCGAATTAATCATTAAGGTGTTAAGTTTGTGTTAAGAGGCTTAGCTTCTCCCCTTCTTTCTTCCCCCTACGCCTCCCTCGCTTTGTGTTTTTCCCTTAACTCTGCTATATCTGATTGTGTAACACCACCTGATGGGTCATTCACCCCTTCATTCATCCCCTCTTCCCCTTTCACAACTCAGTACAAGATGTTTAAATCGATTATCTCCTTTTGGCAGCACCATCCTTCTATTATCATTCACTATCATATTTCTTTCATCACTCCTGTTTTCATTTCCAGGTGCATTCCTTTCATTACTCTTTGTGACATGTACCGATGCGACGACTCTACTTCCTTTCCCCATTCTTTTGCTTCTCCTTTATAGCTATGTTTCTTCTTTGGCGATTGCCACTCTTTGTCTTCACTAACCAAGTGTACTTCTTGTACTTCTGCGTCCTCTAACACTGCTGCATTTTTCCCCTTAACACCATCTGTGTCTTTTGTCATTACTATTTCAGCCCCTTTTCCCTTCACATCCTCTCTGACATTCCCCTTCGTACCCTCAATATCTGAGTGTTTGCATTGTACTCCTTCTGCAGTTCCTTTGTCTCCCTTTTTCAGCCATACTCTCTGTGCCTTCGCATCTGAATTTGGCTGCCTTGGGAAAGTAATATCAGTATGACCAAATACCTTACAACCACTACAACACGGTGGTCTCCAATTGTACTCAAACTCTATCTTGTATGCTCTTCTTTGATCCAAGACCACTGGGATTCCCTCTGGATACGAGCATGTGGCATCTATCTCAATGCACATTCTTGCATACGAAGTTCTTGCCATATTCTCCGTTAGCTGATCTGTGAAATATCGGTATACCAATCGCACTCCCGACTTGGCTGAAGCCATCCTTATTCCACATTTCCATAGGTAAACCTTTCACCACTACCCATACAGGAATCGTTCTCAACTATCGCATTTCTGCCTCCACAAAGAGTCTCCAAGGCCTAACAACAAACAGTTTACTTGCAATATGGAACGATCCAACATCCAATACTGCCTTCCGATCATCCTCATTCTCAAACTGAAAAGTAAACATTGTATCTGCATATGGCTTCATTATGAATTTCTTAACCCTCCAAGTCCTACCAACAATCTCCTTAACATAGTTATAATTCAACCGCTTCCCCACAAAAGACCCAACCACCAGATTCTCAAATTTCTTATTGAAAGTAGTAAATTGTGTGCTCTGTACGTGTATAACTGGGTTCCCGTTGACAAGAGTGGGAGGTATATAACTCAATTCTTCTCTCCCCGCTGCTCCCTTTCCAATCACATCTGCCCAAGACGTTTTTGTACTCTTTGATCGATTTTTATGATCGATAGGATCATGTCCATCTGCCCTCATGTTGGTTTGTGTTCCTTCTTTTTGCGTATCTTTTCTAGTTCCTATTATTCTGGAATCCCTCTCAAAGTTGTTACCTTCCATTCCCTGATTCCTCGTTTCTGTGCAATAGTACTCTACATCTTGCTGTAATTTCAGTAGCGAATCTTGTCCATCTGCTGTATTACATCCCACTACCAAGTCTCTGACTTGTTTACCCTTCGCTTCTTGTGTTTGAACACCCTCAGTATTATTTCCCACTACACCATAACTACAAGTGTTATATCCATTGCAAGATCCTTGATGTCTTTCTCTTCTGTATGCGTCCTGTCTAATCCCACACCTTCGTGAGCCGCAACGTCAAGTCTCTTCCTGAACCTTTCCAGAGATTCCACACCATACATCTTAGTGAATGCAGAACATACAAAGTCCATGTCAGATTCCTCACTAGATGGTGTTTTTGTACCCAAATCATCTCCATCAATGCAAACTCTAGCAGGTGGTGTGCTAGGAATTGCACTCTTAAACTGTCATAACTCTCGTACTTTTTGCATGTTTTCCTACTTTTTTGTAAAAATACCAAAATACCCCTAAGGTTAATAAATCACCCCTTAGAAGTCCCCATTAACTGCTACAATCAATCAATCTGGTGTTTTGAATTCATAAGAACATGAGTTTTCTACAATCAATCAATCAATCCGGTGTTTTGCATTCATTATATTGCAAGCTCACACGTAGGTGCATTCAATCTTGTGTTTTGCATTCTTCCAAATGCAAGCTCGCTTGTAGGTACGTTCATTCAATCAATCAAGTGCTTTTCATTCATTCTAATGCAAGCTCACACGTAAGTGTATTCCATCAAGTGTTTCACATATATTCAATCAATCAAGTGTTTTGCATTCTATCGGTGTATAAAGTGGGGATATAGAGTTTGGAAGTTGTTCATCTTAGATCTAACTTATATGATATAGGCTTGTGTTTAGGGTTTAAAGGCTTAGTCCTTGTCTTACAAAGGGTTCATTGATCATTGAAGGCTTGGAGTATTTCAAGTGCTTTTGAGTTTTTGGGCCCTTGAGTTCACTTTTATCGTTAACTATGGCTTTAATCGTTGACCGTTGACTTTTGACAGTTTGACTTTTTGGGACTTTTTTACAATTGTTCCATGATGTCCCTTTTAGGGTACTTTTGGCTCTATAACACGCCTTTTGAGGTATTAGTTAAATAATAGGGCTGTATCCGGAAAAAGCGATAAGAACATGAGTTTTCTACAATCAATAAATCAATCCGGTGTTTTGCATTCATTATAGTGAAAGCTCACATGTAGGTGCATTCAATCTTGTGTTTTGTATTCTTTCTAACACAAGCTCGCTTGTAGGTACGTTCATTCAATCAATCAAGTATTTTTCATTCATTATAATGCAAGCCCACACGTAAGTGTATTCCATCAAGTGCTTCACATACATTCAATCAATCAAGTGTTTTGCATTCATTTAAATACAAACTCCCTCGTACATGCACTTAGTCAAGTGTTTTGCATTATGTCGGTATATAAAGTGGGGTTATAGGGTTTGGAAGATGTTCATCTTAGAACTAACTTATATGATCTAGGCAAGGGTTTTGGGTTTAGAGGCTTAGTCCTTGTCTTACAAATGGTTTAGTCATTGATCCTTGAATCCTTGGAGTGTTTCCTGTGCTTTTGAGTTTTTGGGCCCTTGAGTTAACTTTTATCGTTTACTATGGCTTTGATCGTTGACTGTTGACTTTTGACTTTTTAGCACTTTTTCCCAGTTGTTCCATGATGTCCCCTTTAGGGTCCTTTTGTCTCCTTTTGGCTCTTTAATACGCCTTTTGAGGTATCCGAAAAGTTTAATAATAGGGTTGTATCCGAAAAAAGCGGTAAGAACATGAGTTTTCTAAAATCAATCAATCAATCCGGTGTTCTACATTCATTATAGTGCAATCTTCTGTTTTGCATTCTTTCTAACACAATCTTTTTTGTTTGTTTGTTTTTTTTTTTTTTTTAGCGAGGTTTTTAAAGAGGTCCCCTACCCCTATTTTATTCATAAATAAATTCTTGTTACATTCTCACCTAGCATCATCATAAATAATGAGCTCGGGTTAACTTCTATGTACCCTACAGTTGGTACATTATATGCATTTATATTTGCAATTTATTACATTTCATGTAACCATGCATACTAGACTCAAAAAAGACTAATCTATCTATCTATCTTGCGATCTTCCTGCCATTATATTTCTTAGCGTGCCATGGGTTCTTTGATAAAACTTTTCTCAATTGTTGGGCTGTTTCGGCCCAATTCTCTTAATCCTTCATTACCACCTCCACTTTGCATCCTGCAAATTATCTCATTGAGATTGATCGTGTTTAAACACTCTCGGTGCCTCACAAAAGATGGTGCTTTCAACGCTTTGAACTCCAAGTTGCCCTTTTCTCCCTTGTGTGCGCACCCATCTCTCGCCCTTTAACGCGTCGCGGCCGGTTTGAAACAAGTGGTTTTGGGTTACCTTGATGAGGCGTGTCGATCCTGCTCGAGTACTCATATTTCCAATTTTCTTTTGTCGCCTTCCTCATTCAAATTCTTATGTTCAGTCGCGACTCTCTCGCCTCTATGGCTCCGTGTAGGTGTCTGCCCATCCTTCACTCTCATTACCCTTACCTCCACCATTTCCTTCCTCTTGTATTGCTTCATCATCCTGTACCTTCATTACTTTGCTCCCCGTGACTTGGCTTCATCTTCATCATTTGCCACTTCCGGTATGTTTGCTATCTCGGTTTTGTCCTCTTCTTTTTTTTCTTGAGTCGCTTCCCTTCACTTTTCGTTAGTTGGAGATTTCCAACCTTTTTTTTCTTTCCAAAATGATATCCTCCGGTTTCCTCAACATTATGAATCTCCTGTAACTCATTGCCCTCTTTGTCATACTACCTTTAACCTTCGCTCTTACGTGCTTATCCTCTTGTCTTTGCTCCATATCCAAGTGTTGTGCTTTTACTATTCTTTTTTTAGTCATACTTTATTAGAACCCACCTTTGGTGCTTCCTTCCATGATTGATTTTTAGCGCAGCTATTATCTGTGTGCCTAAACACCTTGCATTTAGCACATCTTGGCGGCTTCCAGTTATACTCGAATCCAACTTTAATGGCTTTAGTCTGATCAACAACGATTGTAATGCTCTACGGGTATTTGCAGTCAACCTCAACTTCTACACATACTCGAGCATATGAAGTTCTTCTTTTCTCTTCAGTTAGTTTATTTGCGAACATCGGTATTCCTACTGCACTACCTATCAGACTAAAGCCTTCAGCTCACTTGTAGGTGCGTCCATTCAATCAATCAAGTGTTTTTCATTCATTATAATGCAAGCTCACACTTAAGTGTATTCCATCAAGTGTTTCGCATACATTTAAACAATCAAGTGTTTTGCATTCATTCTAATGCAAATTCCCATGTAGATGCATTTAGTCAAGTGTTTTGCATTTTGTCGTGTTATAAAGTGGGGTTGCAGGGTTTGGAAGTTGTTCATCTTAGATCTAACTTATATGATCTAGACTAGGATTTAGGGTTTAGAGACTCAGTCTTTGTCTTACAAAGAGTTTAGTCATTGATCCTTTAAACCTTGGAGTGTTTCCTGTGCTTTTGAGTTTTTGGGCCTTTGAGATCACTTTTATTGTTAACTATGGTTTTGATCGTTGACCGTTGACTTTTGAAAGTTTTACTTTTTGGCACTTTTTCCCAGTTATTCCATGATGTCCCATTTAGCGTCCTTTTGTCTCCTTTTGGCTCGATAACACGCCTTTTAATGTATTAGTTCCTGAATATAACTGTTCCCGGAAAAAGCGATAAGGACATGAGTTTTCTACAATCAATCAATCAATCTGGTGTTTTGCATTCATTATAGTGCAAGCTCACACGTAGGTGCATTCAATCTTGTGTTTTGCATTCTTTCTAACGCAAGTTCGCTTGTAGGTACGTTCATTCAATCATTCAAGTATTTTTCATTCATTCTAATGCAAGCTCACACGTAAGGGTTTTCCATCAAGTGTTTCGCATACATTCAATCAATCAAGTGTTTTGCATTCATTCTAATACAAACTCTCAAGTAGAAGCATTTAGTCAAGTGTTTTGCATTCTGTCGGTGTATAAAAGTTGGGTTATAGGGTTTGGAAGTTGTTCATCTTAGATATAATTTATATGATCTAGGCTAGTGTTTAGTGTTTAGAGGCTTAGTCTTTGTCTTACAAAGGGTTTAGTCATTGATCCTTGAAGCCTTGGAGTGTTTTCTGTTCTTTCAAGTTTTTGGGCCCTTGAGTTCACTTTTATCGTTGACCTTGATCGTTGACTGTTGACTTTTGACAGTTGTACTTTTTCGCACTTTTTTCCTAGTTATTCCATGATGTCCCTTTTAGGGTCCTTTTTTTCTCCTTTTGGCTCTATAACATGCCTTTTGATGTATCGGTTCCAGAAAAGGACTATATCCAGAAAAAGCGATAAGAACATGAGTTTTTTTTACAGTCAATCAATCAATCCGGTGTTTTGCATTCATTATTTTGCAAGCTCACACGTAGGTGCATTCAAACTTGTGTTTTGCATTCTTCCTAACGCAAGCTCGTTTGTAGGTACGTTCATTCAATCAATCAAGTGTTTTTCATTCATTCTAATGCAAGCTCACACGTAAGTGTATTCCATCAAGTGTTCCACATATATTCAATCAATCAAGTGTTCTGCATTCATTCTAATGCAAACTCCCACATAGATGCATTTAGTCAAGTGTTTTGTATTCTATCGGTGTATAAAGTGGGGTTATAGGGTTTGGAAGTTGTTCATCTTAGATCTAACTTATATGATCTAAGCTAGTGTTTAGGGTTTAGAGGCTTAGTCCTTGTCTTACAAAAGGTTTAGTTATTCATCTTTGAAGCCTTGGAGTATTTCATGTGCTTTTGAGTTTTTTTGCCCATGAGTTCACTTTTATCGTTAACTATGGCTTTGATCGTTGATCGTTGACTTTTGACAGTTTGACTTTTTGGCACTTTTTCCCAATTGTTCCATGGTGTCCCTTTTAGGCTCCTTTTGGCTCTGTAACACACCTTTTGAGGTATTAGTTAAAGAATAGGGTTGTATCCGGAAAAAGCGATAAGAACATGAGTTTTCTACAATCAATCAATCAATCTGGTGTTTTCCATTCATTATAGTGCAAGCTTACACGTAGGTGCATTCAATCTTGTGTTTTGCATTCTTTCTAACGCAAGCTCACTTGTAGGTACGTTCATTACATCAATCAAGTATTTTTCATTCATTATAATGCAAGCCCACAAGTAAGTGTATTCCATCAAGTGCTTCGCATACATTTAATCAATCAAGTGGTTTGCATTCATTCAAATGCAAACTCCTACGTAGATGCATTTAGTCAAGTGTTTTCCATTCTGTCGGTATATAAAGTGGTTATAGGGTTCGGAAGATGTTCATCTTAGATCTAACTTATATGATCTAGGCTAGGGCTTAGGGTTTTGAGGCTTAGTCCTTGTGTTACAAATGGTTTAGTCATTGATCCATGAATCCTTTGAGTGTTTCTTGTGCTTTTGAGTTTTTCGGCCTTTGAGTTCACTTTTATCATTTACTATGGCTTTGATCGTTGTAAAACAAGGACTAAGCCTCTAAACCCTAAACCTTAGCCTAGATCATCTAAGTTAGATCTAAGATGAACAACTTCGAAACCCTATAACCCCACTTTATACACCGACATAATACAAAACACTTGACTAAATGCATCCACGTGGGAGTTTACATTAAAATGAATGCAAAACACTTGATTGATTGAATGTATGCAAAACACTTGATGGAATACACTTACATTTGAGCTTGCATTAGAATGAATAAAAAACACTCGATTGATTGAATGAACGTACCTACAAGCGAGCTTGCGTCGGAAAGAATGCAAAACACAAGATTGAATGCACCTACGTGTGAGCTTGCACAATAATAATAATAATGGGGACCTTTTAGTGGGCGATTCTCACAAGGGGTATTTCAATCATTTAACAAAAAAACATATGGAGAGAGAAAAAACACGAGAGAAAGTGAGCGCAAATCCTAGAACACCTTCTAGGGAGGACACTGATGATGAGGAGACGGAGAAACAAGAGAAGGAGTTTGAGAGAGTTAATGGAAAAGGGTCACTCGAGAGACTTCTGAAAAAACGAATGATCAGGATCCATAATAAACTGCTAGTTCAGCGAGAAGAAGAACAGGTAGAAAACCTGATTGAGGAACCATCAGAGAAAGGTGATAATATGAAGCTACAAGGTAAGAATGATGGAAAGGAAGGAACTGTAGAGGGAAGCCATGGAAATATGACCTTGCAAACCCTAAAAGTAAGATCCGAAAATATAGGAGATGAGAAAAAGGTTGGAACAGAAATTGATATACTGAAAATCATGCTTGCGGGAACAGAGAAGAGTGAAGGAACAACAGGCTTGACCCAAGATAGTACAAAAAAAAAGATCAGAGGCAGACATTTAGACTGCTCAGAAACGGTCATGGGTTGAAATACTAGGTAGGAAATCAGTAGGAAAGCAAACTCTTGAGTATTTCAAACAAGACGAGTTGAGGGGAACAACATAGTACACTTTGAGTCTAAAGAGTATGTTGATGTGCATAAGAAGTTTGAAAATCTTATTATGAACAACTTCCAAACCCTATAACCCCACTTTATACACCGACAGAATGCAAAACACTTGACTAAATGCATCTACGTGGGAGTTTGCATTAGAATGAATGCAAAACACTTGATTGATTGAATGTATTCAAAACACTTGATGAATACACTTAATTGTGAGCTTGCATTAGAATGAATGAAAAACACTTGAATGATTGAATGAAAGTACCTACAAGCGAGCTTGCGTTAGAAAGAATGCAAAACACAAGATTGAATGCACCTACGTGTGAGATTGCACTATAATGAATGCAAAACACCGGATTGATTGATTGATTTTAGAAAACTCATGTTCTTATCACTTTTTCCGGATACAGCACTAGTCTGGAACTAATGCATCAGAAGGAGTGTTATAGAGCCAAAAGGAGACAAAAGGACCCGAAAAGGGACATCATGGAATAACTGGGAAAATGTGCCAAAATGTAAAACTGTCAATAAACAACGGTCAACGATCAAAGTCAACGATAAAAGTGAACTCAAGGGCCCAAAAACTCAAATGCACAGGAAACACTCTAAGGCTTCAAGAATCAATGACTAAACCCTTTGTAAGACAAGGACTAAGCCTCTAAACCCTAAACCCTAGCCTAGATAATACAAGTTAGATCTAAGAAGAACAACTTCCAAACCCTATAACCCCACTTTATACACCGACAAAATACAAAACACTTGACTAAATTCATCTACGTGTGAGTTTGCATTAGAATGAATGCAAAAAACTTGATTGATTGAATGTATGCAAAACACTTGATGGAATACACTTACGTGTGAGCTTGCATTAGAATGAATGAAAAACATTCGATTGATTGAATGAACGTACCTACAAGCGAGCTTGCATTAAAAAGAATGCAAAACACAAGATTGAATGCACCTACGTGTTATAGGGCCAAAAGGAGACAAAAGGACCCTAAAAGGGACATCACGGAATAACAGGGGAAAAGTGCTAAAAGGGACAAAAAGACCCTTTTTCCCAGTTGTTCCATGATGTCCCTTTTAGGGTCCTTTTGTCTCCTTTGGGCTTTATAACATGCCTTTTGATGTATTAGTTCCAGAATAGCGTTGTATACGGAAAAAGCGATAAGAACATGAGTTTTCTACAATCAATCAATCAATCCGGTGTTTTGCATTCATTATAGTGCAAGCTGACACATAGGTGCATTCAATCTTGTGTTTTGCATTCTTTCTAACGCAAGCTCACTTGTAGGTACATTCATTCAATCAATCGAGTGTTTTTCATTCATTCTAATGCAAGCTAACACGTAAGTGTATTCCATCAAGTGTTTCGCATACATTCAATCAATCAAGTGTTTTGCATTCATTCTAATGCAAACTCCCACGTAGATGCATTTAGTCAAATGTTTTGCATTCTGTCGGTATATAAAGTGGGGTTATAGGGTTTGGAAGTTGTTCATCTGTGATCTAACTTATATGATCTAGGCTAGGGTTTAGGGTTTAGAAGCTTAATCCTTGTCTTACAAATTGTTTAGTCATTGATCCTTGAAGCCTTTGAGTGTTTCTTGTGCTTTTGAGTTTTTGGGCTCTTGAGTTCACTTTTATCGTTGACATTGATCGTTGACCGTTGACTATTGACAGTTTTACTTTTTGGAACTTTTTCCCAATTATTCCATGATGTTCCTTTTAGGGTCCTTTTGTCTCCTTTTCGTTCTATAACACGCCTTTTGATGTATTTGTTCCAGAATAGGGTTGTATCCGGAAAAAGCGATAAGAACATGAGTTTTCTACAATCAATCAACCAATCCGGTGTTTTGCATTCATTATAGTGCAAGCTCACACGTAGGTGCATTCCATCTTGGGTTTTGCATTCTTTCTAACGCAAGCTCGCTTGTAGGTACCGTCATTTAATCATTCAAGTGTTCTTCATCCATTCTAATGCAAGCTCACACATAAGTGTATTCCATCAAGTGTTTCTCATACATTCAATCAATCAAGTGTTTTGCATTCATTCAAATGCAAACTCTCACGTAGATGCATTTAGTCAAGTGTTTTGTATTCTGTTGGTGTATAATGTGGGGTTATTGGGTTTGGAAGTTATTCATCTTAGATCTAACTTAAATGATCTAGGCTAGGGTTTAGGGTTTAGAGGCTTAGTCCTTGTCTTACAAAGGGTTTAGTCATTGATCCTTGAAGCCTTGGAGTGCTTCAAGTGCTTTTGAGTTTTTAGGCCCTTGAGTTCATTTTTATCGTTGACTAAGGCTTTCATCGTTGGTCGTTGACTTTTGACAGTTTGACTTTTTGGCAGTTTTTCCCAGATTTTCCATGATGTCCCTTTTAGGGCCCTTTTGTCTCCTTTTGGCTCTATCACACACGTTTTGAGGTATTAATTCCATAATAGGTCTGTATGTGGAAAAAATGATAAGAACATGAGTTTTCTACAATCAATCAGTCAATCCGGTGTTTTGTATTCATTATAGTGCGTGCTCACACGTAGGTGCATTCAATCATGTGTTTTTCATTTGTTCTAATGCAAGATCTCTTGTTGGTACTTTCATTCAATCAATCAAGTGTTTTTCATTCATTATAATGATAGCTCACACGTATTCCATCATGTGTTTCACATACATTCAATCAATCAAGTGTTTTGCATTCATTCTAATGCAAACTACCACGTAGATGCATTTAGTCTACTGTTATGCATTCTGTCGGTGTATAAAGTGAGGTTATAGGGTTTGGAAGTTGTTCATCTTAGATCTAACTTAGATGATCTAGGCTAGGGTTTATTGTTTAGAGGATTAGTCCTTGTCTTACAAAAGGTTTAGTCATTGATCATTGAAGCCTTGGAGTGTTTCAAGTGATTTTGAGTTTTTGGCCCCTTAAGTTCACTTTTATCGTTGACTATGGCTTTTATCGTTGACCGTTGACTTTTGACAGTATGACTTTTTGGCACTTTTCCCCAGTTATTCTGTGTTGTCACTTTTAGGTCCTTTTGTCTTCTTTTGTCTTTATAACACGCCTTTTGATGTAATAGTTCTATAATAGGATTGTATCCGGAAAAAGCGATAAGAACATGAGTTTTCTACAATCAATCAATCAATCACGTGTTTTGTATTCATTAGTGCAAGTTCACACGTAGGTGCATTCAATCATGTATTTTGCATTTGTTCTAATGCAAGCTCACTTGTAGGTACATTCATTCAATCAATCAAGTGCTTTTCATTCATTATAATGGAAACTTACACGTAAGTGTATTCCATCAAGTGTTTCGCATACATTCAATCAATTAAGTATTTTGCATTCATTCTAATTCAAACTCCCACGTAAATGCATTTAGCCAAGTGTTTTGCATTCTGTCTTTATATAAAGTGGGGTTATTGGGTTTGGAAGTTGTTCTTCTTAGATCTAACTTGTATTATCTAGGATAGGGTTTAGGGTTTAGAGGCTTAGTCCTTGTCTTACAAAGGGTTTAGTTATTGATCCTTGAAGCCTTGGAGTGTTTCCTGTGCTTTTGAGTTTTTGGGCCCTTGAGTTCACTTTTATCGTTGACTTTGATCGTTGACCGTTGTCTATTGACAGTTTTACTTTTGGGCACGTTTTCCCAGTTATTCCATGATGTCCCTTTTTGGGTCCTTTTGTCTCCTTTTGGCTCTATAACACGTCTTCTGATGCATTAGTTCCAGAATAGGGCTGTATCCGGAAAAAGCGATAAGAACATGAGTTTTCTAAAATCAATCAATCAATCCGGTGTTTTGCGTTCATTATAGTGTAATCTCACACGTAGGTGCATTCAATCTTGTGTTTTGCATTCTTTCTAACGCAAGCTCGCTTGTAGGTACTTTCATTCAATCATTCAAGTGTTTTTCATTCATTCTAATGCAAGCTCACAATTAAGTGTATTCACCAAGTGTTTCGAATACATTCAATCAATCAAGTGTTTTGCATTCATTCTAATGCAAATTCCCATGTAGATGCATTTAGTCAAGTGTTTTGCATTCTGTCGGTGTATAAAGTGGGGTTATAGGGTTTGGAAGTTGTTCATATTAGCTCTAACTTATATGATCGAGGCTAGGGTTTAGGGTTTAGAGGCTTTGTCCTTGTCTTACAAAGGGTTTAGTCATTGATCCTTGAAGCCTTGGAGTGTTTCCTGTGCTTTTGTGTTTTTGGGCCCTTGAGTTCACTTTTATCGTTGACTATGGCTTTGATCGTTGACCGTTGACTTTTGACAGTATGACTTTTCGGCACTTTTTCCCAGTTATTCCATATTGTCTCCTTTAGTCCTTTTGGCTCTATAACACGCCTTTTGATGTATTAGTTCCAGAATAGGGTTGTATCCGGAAAAAGCGATAAGAACATGAGTTTTCTACAATCAATCAATCAAACCGGTGTTTTGCATTCTTTCTAACGCAAGCTCGCTTGTAGGTACGTTCATGCAATCATTCATGTGTTTTTCATTTATTCTAATGCAAGCTCACACGTAAGTTTATTCCATCAAGTGTTTCGCATACATTCAATCAATTAAGGGTTTTGCATTCATTCTAATGCAAACTCCCACGTAGATGCATTTAGTCAAGTGTTTTGCATTCTGTCGGTATATAAAGTGGGGTTATAGGTTTTGGAAGTTGTTTATCTTAGATCTAACTTTTATGATCGAGGCTATAGTTTAGGGTTTAGAGGCTTAGTCTAGTCATTTATCCATGAAGCTTCGGAGTGTTTCCTGTGCTTTTGAGTTTTTGGGCCCTTGAGTTCACTTTTATTTTTGACTTTGAACGTTGACCGTTGACTATTGACAGTTTTACTTTTTGGGACGTTTTCCCAGTTATTCCTTGATGTCCCTTTTTGGGTCCTTTTGTCTCCTTTTGGCTCTATAACACGCCTTCTGATGCATTAGTTCCAGAATAGGGCTGTATCCTGAAAAAGCGATAAGAACATGTGTTTTCTAAAATCAATCAATCCGGTGTTTTGCATTCATTTTTTTTTTTTTTTTTTTTTAGCGAGGTTGTTATAGAGGTCCCCTACCCCTTTTCATTAATAATAAAAGTGAGTTAGTACATTATTGTCTTATATAAATCTTCCCTGTGTCATCCTCATAAACAATTTTCTTTACATCTTCTGAGAATGAACTATGTATGATTTCAATAAAACTAACATTAGGCACATTACAAGCTAGTGCATCTGCTAATCTGTTACATTCCCTATAAATATGCTTAATAGTGAATGCCTCTAATCTTGCTATCCTGCTGAATATGTCCTCCATAATCTTGTTTGCTTCCCATAGGTGTCTTTCCTTCTTGCTAAGGAATGATACAACATTAGTAGAGTCTGTTTGTGCTTGAACTCTTCTAATGTTATAAAGCTCTATCAACCTCAATCCTTGCTGTAGTCCTTGAAGTTCTATTAGTACTATGGACTGAAGCCATGATCTTCCTTGTGCAGCTGCTACAACCTGTCCTTCATTGTCTCGGATGACTGATGCCCATCCACCTAATGTTCCTTGGAAGGTCCCATCTGAATTCATTGTGTGAATGCCCCATATCAGCCCTCTCCCATTTGCAATGCTTTATTTGCTTCACCTATGGTTGTACCTTCACATGCCATATCTCTTCAAATCTATTCAAGTCATACCCTGGTTCCATCTTTAGTTTCAAAGTGTGCATTTTGATCCTCACATCTCTTAGAATCAGATCCACCAATTGGTGAGCAATTCTATGTGTGTTATTGAATATCCTTGCATTTCTTTCCTGCCAAATATAATAGAAAAAGGCATTAGTAGTAAGTTTGAGTGCATCTTGTTTGCACCCTTTTCCTTTACACTTCTCTAATACCCAATCCATTTCTGCCTCCCATGTCATTTCTCTGCCTCTATTGTACCCCCCATTCTTCCTAGAAGAGTCAGCCAAACATATGTAGCATAGACACTCAAAAAACAGATGTGCCTCATTCTCAATACCATGCCAACAGAGTACACATGTATTAGAATCCACTTTCTTGCAATGCTCCAACTTTTCTAGTGTTTTCAAGCCCTGCTTCATAACCATCCATCCTATAAAGGATTGTCTTGGTATCCTATTTGCAAACCAAATCAAATGATGCCAATTCACTGATTGAATCTTCCTTCTCATGGCTTCATAAGTTTGTTTCAGTTCAAACTCCCCATAAATAGAGGTTGTCCAGACCACTTTATCTTCCCCCCCTCCTATACTTACTCCTTCCTCCATCACTTCTACTATATCAGGCATATGCACCTTGATGTTTGCCGGTATACTCCATGCTCTATTCTCAATAAGTCTAGCAACATAAGTATTTAAATTTGCAGTAGAATCATAAAGCAAAGCTTGTGGGAAATAATCCTTTAGAATGCCTAACGGATGCCAAGGATCATACCATAGTTTTGTAGTACTTCCATCTCTAATCTGGTGAGTAACAAAATCAGCAGCATGTTTCCTCCCTTTAAAAATATTTCTCCAACTCCAAGAACAATCATTTGGGATTTTGATATCCCAAAATTTCCTCCTCCTTATCAAGTTATTTTGCACCCATTGTACCCATAAGATTTCTTTATTACTCACTATATGCCATACATGCTTCTATTATTTCAAACACATCTGCTAACAACTTCCTTCCTGGCCACGGTACTTTACTTTGCTTTTGTATAAGCGAAATAACATTTGTCGAGTCTGTCCTAGCTTCCACCTTGCTACAGTGATGCTGCCTCACTAGCTTCAGTCCCTTGTACACTCCCTCTAGCTCTATAAGAGCAATGGTATTGAACCTTGATTGCCCCTTTGCAGCTGCCCTGACATTGCCCTCATGATCTCGAAGTGTTGCTGCCCACCCTCCGTTTATCCCCTGAAGCGTACCATTAGAGTTCAGCGTTGTAACTCCCTCACAAGGACGTTCCAACTTGCACCTTATCAGTTCCGTCATACTGGCTTGGACATGCAGATTCCACTGTTCCATAAACCTTATTCTATCAGCCCCATCCTCCATTACCAGTTCCAAACTTTGCAGCTTCACCCTAACATCGCGCACTATCAGCTCCACAAGTTGCTGTCTAATTCAGTACTTGTTCTCAAAGATTTGCGCATTGCGCTCATTCCAAACCCAATAAAAAAACGCATTTATACACAATCGAATCGCATCTTTTTTACATCCCTTTCCTTTACTCAATCCCATTATCCATTCCAATTCGTCCTCCCATTGAAACATTTCGTTCCACACATAGCGCGCAAACCAACATTCATAGAATAGATGTCGATCAGTTTCATCCTTCTGTCCACAAATTCCACACAAAGCCGACTCCACAACCTTATACCTCTTTAATTTAACCAAAGTCTTTATCCCATCTTGAAACAACATCTAGCTAATAAAAGAGTGTCTAGGTATATTGTTAGTGAACCATACAAGTTTTGTCCACAATAAGTTTTGGCGCTTTCTCCTGAGACAGTGATAAGTTTCCTTCAGTTCGAATTCTCCATGTACTGTAGGAGTCCAAACCACTCTGTCTTCTCCCCCCATAACTTCGACTTCATCCTTTGCCTATTTTATAATCTCTGGCATATGTCTCTGCAGTGTGTTCGGCACTTGCCATTCCCCATTATGTATCATTCCCTGAAGCTTTGCACTGAGACTCACATTAGAAACATAAGTGAGCCCAGCAGAGAAAAAAGGTTTCAGAATTCCTACTGGATGCCAAGGGTCCATCCATAAGTTTATATCTCTGCCGGTCCCAACAACAAACTAACTCCTTAGCATCCTCTCTCCCCAACAGTATACTCCTCCAGCTCCACGAGCAATCATTAGGAATACTCATGTCCCAAAAAAACTTATTTTTGATCAAGTTCTTCCACACCCACTTAGTCCATAGGGTATCTTTCCTACTCACTATATTCCAAACATGCTTCATATTTGCTGCTCTGTTCATTACCCCCAAATTCCTTATTCCTAGCCTCCCTCGTCGTATGGATAGCATAAATCATTCCACCCAATCAGAGCATGTGCCGTAGTACAATCCGGCCCTTTCCACAAGAAGTTTCGCAACAACTTTTGAATCTCGTCCACAATTCCTTTAGGCAGCCTAAAGGGTGATATGCAGTAAACATTCAAGTTACTCAACACAGCCTTGATCAACTGGACTCTTCCCCAGAGAATTTACTAGACTTGTAACAGTATCTACATCCCCATTCATAAACGCAATCAGGTCATCCGCAAATGAAAGATGTGTTATAACCGGCTCCTTACACTTATAATGCAATCTAAACTCACCCCTTATAGCAGCCTGCCTCATAATGTCAGAAAACAATTCCATTACCAAGACAAACAAGTAAGGAGATATAGGGTCCCCCTGCCTTATTCCTCTCTTCCCCTTAAAATACCCATACAGAGTACCATTCACCATAATCTTTTTTTTTTATTGGAAAGCAAGGTTGTTAACGGGGTCCCCTACCCCTTTTTATTATAAATGAAAAGTATCAGCCTGTTACATTCTTACATATAGTTTTCCTATAGCATCATCATAAATTATTTTCTTTACATCCTCTGAGAATGAATTAGGAACTATCTCTGTGTAGCTAACTGTGGGTATAGTGCTATCAATAGCGTCAACTAATTTGTTGGACTATACATTCACCATAATCGAAAAGGAAGCAGTTCCTATACATTCTTTCACCCAGCGTATAAATTTCTCCGGTATCCCAATTCTTCTCATTGTAAATTCAACTACCTCCCATCTCACTGAGTCATATGCCTTTTTCAGATCAATCTTAGCCGCACATCGTGGTGGATAATCATCCCTGTGATAATTGTGAAGCAATTCCTGAGACAACAAAATATTATCCTGAATGCTCCTACCTGGTATAAAGGCTGACTGATTAAGCGACACCACCTCATGCATGACAGGTTTCATTCTCAGTGTCATAATCTTAGTGATACACTTGTATATCACATTGCAACAAGCAATAGGCCTATAATCATTCAAACTTGTCGGGGTCTATATCTTAGCCACTAGTGATATACAAGTAGCATTTACTTCTCTGAGCGTCCTACACGCCCTGAAGTAATTCTGTGCCACCCTAACAAAAACATCTCCTACAATTCGCCAGGCAGCCTTAAAGAACAATGAGGAGAATCCATCATTCCCTGGGGACTTATCACTGTCTATACCCGACAAAGCCTCAATAATCTCATCTTTAGTAATCTCTGCCACTAACCGTTCTCTAGTGTCATTACTGATAACTTTTTGCGGCTGTATAGAATCAAAGCCAGTAAAGTCTAATTCCTGTAGGTTCTCTGGCGCATAAAGTTCCTTGTAAAACTACACACATTCAGCCCCTATCTCATCCAAATCCTGTTTTACACTTCCAAGACCATCCCTCAAACATGTTATCTTATTCACTGCCCTCTTAGTTCGAACAGACTTATAAAAATACTTTGTATTGTTATCCCCCACTGTAATCACCTGATCTCGCGACTTCTGCCTCACACACTCTTCTTCTGATTTCGCACACTTGACATACTCTTTAATACATATCCTTTCTTCATCAATCCATTCTCTGTTCAAAGGCTCTGTTTGAAGTTTTGTTTGAATAAGATCCATCTCTTCCTTTTTCATTTGTGCTCTTGTCTTGACATTCCCAACCCTTTCTCTTCCATTCAATCAAAGCCCCTTCACAATTTTTCAGTTTTCTCATAAAGACATTCATCGGATTTCCTACCACCTCACTACCCCAGGCTTGCTGAACTATTTCCACAAACCCATCCTCACGAGTCCAGAAATTAAAGAACCTAAAGGACTTCTTATTCTGACCCTTTTGTTTTGAAGAATAAGTTACCATAGATGAATGGTCAGATACAGTACCCGGATTCAAAAATTATAGTGCAAGCTCACACGTAGGTGCATTCAATCTTGTGTTTTGCATTCATCCTAACGCAAGCTCGCTTGTAGGTACGTTCATTCAATCATTCAAGTGTTTTTCATTCATTCTAATGCAAGCTCACACGTAAGTGTATTCCATCAAGTGTTTCGCATACATTCAATCAATCAAGTGTTTTGCATTTATTCTAATGCAAGCACCCACGTAGATGCATTTAGTCAAGTGTTTTGTATTCTATCAGTGTATAAAGTGGGGTTATTGGGTTTGGGAGTTTTTCATCTCAGATCTAACTTATATGATCTAGGCTAGGGTTTAGTGTTTAGAGCTTAGTCCTTGTCTTACAAAGGGTTTACTCATTGATCCTTGAAGCCTTTGAGTGTTTCAAGTGCTTTTGAGTTTTTAGGCCCTTGAGTTCACTTTTATCGTTGACTATGGGTTTGATCGTTGACCGTTGACTTTTGACAATTTGACTTTTCGGCAGTTTTTCCCAGTTGTTCTATGATGTCCCTTTTAGGGTCCTTTTGTTTCCTTTTGGCTCTATAACACGCCTTTTGAGCTATTAGTTCCATAATAGGGCTGTATCCGGAAAAAAACGATAAGAACATGAGTTTTCTACAATCAATCAGTCAATCCGGTATTTTGCATTCATTATAGTGCAAGCTCACACGTAGGTGCATTCAATCATGTGTTTTGCATTCGTTCTAATGCAAGATCGCTTGTAGGTACGTTCCTTCAATCAATCAAGTGTTTTTCATTCATTATAATGCAAGCTCACACGTAAGTGTATTCCATCAAGTGTTTCACATACAATCAATTAATCAAGTGTTTTGCATTCATTCTAATGCAAACTCCCACGTAGATGCATTTAGTAAAGTATTTTGCATTCTGTCGGTGTATAAAGTGGGGTTATTGGGTTTGGAAGTTGTTAAACTTAGATCTAACTTATATGATCTAGGCTAGGGTTTAGGGTTTAGAGGCTTAGTCCTTGTCTTACAAAAGGTTTAGTCATTGATCCATGAAGCCTTCGAGTGTTTCAAGTGATTTTGAGTTTTTGGGCCTTTGAGTTCACTTTTATCGTTGACTATGGCTTTGATCGTTGACCGTTGACTTTTGACAGTATTACTTTTTAGCACTTTTTCCCAGTTATTTTGTGATGTCCCTTTTAGGTCCTTTCGTCTCCTTTTTGCTCAATAACACGCCTTTTAATGTATTAGTTTCATAATAGGGTTGTATCAGTAAAAAGCGACAAGAACATGAGTTTTCTACAATCAATCAATCAATCCGGTGTTTTGCATTCATTATAGTGCAAGCTCCCACGCAGATGCATTTAGTCAAGTGTTTTGCATTTTGTCGGTGTATAAAGTGGGTTTATAGGTTTTGGAAGTTGCATTCATTCCATCAAGTATTTCGCATACATTCAATTAATCAAGTGTTTTGCATTCATTCTAATGCAAACTCCCACGTAGATGCATTTAGTCAAGTGTTTTGCATTTTGTCGGTGTATAAAGTGGGTTTATAGGTTTTGGAAGTTGTTCATCTTCGATCTAACTTATATGATCTAGGCTACGGTTCAAGGTTTAGAGGCTTAGTCCTTGTCTTACAATAGGTTTAGTCAGTAATCCTTGAAGCCTTGGAGTGTTTCAAGTGATTTTGACTTTTTGGGCCCTTGAGTTTACTTCTATCGTTGACTATGGGTTTGATCATTGACCGTTGACTTTTGACAATATGACTTTTTGGCACTTTTTCCAAGTTATTTCGTGATGTCCCTTTTGTCTCCTTTTGGCTCTATGACGCACCTTTTGATGTATTAGTTCTATAATAGGGTTGTATCTGGAAAAAGCGATAAGAACATGAGTTTTCTAAAATCAATCAATCAATCCGGTGTTTTGCATTAATTATAGTGCAAGCTCACACGTAGGTGCATTCAATCATGTGTTTTGCATCCGTTCTAATGCAAGCTCGCTTGTAGGTACGTTCGTTCAATCAATCAAGTACTTTTCATTCAATATAATGCAAGCTCACACGTAAGTGTATTCCATCAAGTGTTTCGCATACATTCAATCAATCAAGTGTTTTGCATTCATTTTAGTGCAAACTCCCACGTAGATGCATTTTGTCGGTATATAAAGTGGGGTTATAAGGTTTGGAAGTTGTTCATCTTAGATCTAACTTAAATTATCTAGGCTAGGGTTTAGGGTTCAGAAGATTAGTTCTTGTCTTAAAAAGGGTTTAGTCATTGGTCCTTGAAGGTTTGGTGTGTTTCCTGTTGAGTTTTTGGGCCCTTGAGTTCACTTTTATCTTTGACTTTGATCGTTGACCGTTAACTATTGAGAGTTTTACTTTTTTGCACTTTTTCCCAGTTATTCCATGATGTCCCTTTTAGGGTCCTTTTGTCTCCTTTTGGCTCTATAAAACGTCTTTTTATTAGTTCCAATATAGGGCTGTATCCGGAAAAAGCGAGAAGAACATGAGTTTTCTAGAATCAATCAATCAATCCGGTGTTTTGCATTCATTATAGTGCAAACTCACACGTAGGTGCATTCAATCTTGTGTTTTGTATTCTTTCTAACGCAAGCTCGCTTGTAGGTACGTTCATTCAATCATTCAAGTGTTTTTCATTCATTCTAATGCAAGCTCACACGTAAGTGTATTCCATCAAGTGTTTCACATACAAGTGTTTTGCATTCATTCTAATGCAAACTCCCACATAGATGCATTTAGTCAAGTGTTTTTTATTTTGTCGTTGTATAAAGTGGGGTTATTAGGTTTGGAAGTTTTTCATCTTAGATCTAATTTATATGATCTATGCTAGTGTTTAGAGGCTTAGTCCTTGTCTTACAATGGGTTTAGTCATTGATGCTTAAAGACTTGGAGTGTTTCAGAAAAAATGCAGATGGGAGCAAGGAGAAGATGACAAACATGTGTTGAATACAGATGGGACACGTCAAGGAGATATGGGAGGATGGGCTGCTGTGATCAGAGATGCAAAGGGAGGAGTGGTTGCGGCAAGAAAAGGGAAGTCAGACTATGGGACAATTGCAATGATTGAACTGCAAGGGGTGGAGAAGGGACTGGAACTGGCAATGAGGCTGGGCATTAGAAGGTTAGAGGCAAGAACAGATTCCACAAATGTTGTCGCATTCATGAGAGACACAGGGCAACAGCCATGGCAAGCGAGAAAGATGCTCAGGAACATCGCACTGTTGGTGGGACAGCTGGAAAATTTCAAAATATATCATGTGTATAGAGAAGCAAATAAATTGGCTAATGCATTAGCCAATAATGTACCTAATGTGCGTAATATTGATATTATCGCTAGCTCATTTTCAGAGGATATTAGGAAAATTGTATACGAAGATGCGATAGGCATGGAATATGTGAGATTGTAACAAGCTGAAATTTATTTTTTAATTTATGAAAAGGGGTAGGGGACCTCTCTAAAAACCTCGCTTGCCTACCAAAAAAAAAGACTTGGAGTGTTTCAAGTGCTTCTGAGTTTTTAGGCTCTTGAGTTCACTTTTATCGTTGACTATGGTTTTGATCGTTGACCGTTGACTTTTGACAGTATGACTTTTTGGAACTTTTTCCCAATTATTCATTGATCTCCCTTTTAGGTCCTTTTGTCTCCTTTTGGCTTAATAACACGCCTTTTAATGTATTAGGTCCATAATAGGGTTGTATCAGTAAAAAGCGATAAGAACATGAGTTTTCTACAATCAATCAATCAATCCGGTGTTTTGCATTCATTATAGTGCAAACTCCAACGTAGATGCATTTTGTCAAGTGTTTTGCATTCTGTCGGTGTATAAAGTGGGTTTATAGGTTTTGGAAGTTGCATTCATTCCATCAAGTGTTTCGCATACATTCAATCAATCAAGTGTTTTGCAATCATTCTAATGCAAACTCCCACGTAGATGCATTTAGTCAAGTGTTTTGCATTCTGTAGGTGTATAAAGTGGGTTTATAGGTTTTGGAAGTTGTTCATCTTCAATCTAACTTATATGATATAGGCTACGATTCAGGCTTTAGAGGCTTAGTCTTTGTCCTACAATGGATTTAGTCATTAATCCTTGAAACTTTGGAGTGTTCCAAGTGATTTTCAGTTTTTGGGCCCTTGAGTTCACTTTTATCGTTGACTATGGGTATGATCGTTGACCGTTGACTTTTGACAGTAATACTTTTTGGCACTTTTTCCAAGTTATTCTGTGATGTCGCTTTTGTCTCCTTTTGGCTCTATGACACGCATTTTGATGTATTAGTTCCATAATAGGGTTGTATCCAGAAAAAGCGATAAGAACATGACTTTTCTACAATTAATCAATCAATTTGGTGTTTTGCATTCATTATAGTGCAAGCTCACACGTAACTGCATTCAATCATGTGTTTTGCATTCGTTCTAATGCAAGCTCGCTTGTAGGTATGTTCATTCAATCAATCAAGTGTTTTTCATTTATTACAATGGAAGCTCAAACGTAACTGTATTCCATCAAGTGTTTCACATACATTAAATCAATCAAGTGTTTTGCATTTATTCTAATGCAAACTCCCACGTAGATGCATTTAGTCAAGTGTTTTGCATTCTATCGGTGTATAAAGTGGGGTTATTGGGTTTG
This sequence comes from Coptis chinensis, assembly GCF_015680905.1. Lineage (NCBI taxonomy): Eukaryota > Viridiplantae > Streptophyta > Magnoliopsida > Ranunculales > Ranunculaceae > Coptis > Coptis chinensis. The sequence goes on along the minus strand of NW_028238134.1, from coordinate 139,570 downwards.
GAAGTTGTTCATCTTACATCTAACTTATATGATATAGGCTAGGGTTCAAGGTTTAGAGCCTTAGTCCTTGTCTTACAATGGGTTTATTCATTAATCCTTGAAGCCTTGGAGTGTTTCAAGTGATTTTGGGTTTTTGGGCCTTTGAGTTTACTTTTATCGTTGACTATGGCTTTGATCGTTGACCGTTGACTTTTGACAATATGAGTTTTCGGAACTTTTTCCCAGTTATTCCGTGATGTCCTTTTTTTTTTTTTTGGTAGGTAAGCGGGGTTTTTTAATTAAGAGGTCCCCTACCCCTTCCTCATAGAGGAGAAAATTAAAAATTATTACAATCTTAAGTACTCTTTTCCACTAGCATCTTCATATACAATTTTCTTTATATCTTCAGAAAATGAGGTAGGGATAAGTTCAATGAAAACAGTTCCTGGAATAGTAGCAGCTAGATTATCAGCTAGTCTATTACATTCTCTAAACACATGAATTATAGAAAATCTTTCTAATATGTTGATTCTGTTCCTGATGTCTTCAATAATCTTCTTCAGCCTCCATGGTTGAGTCTTCCTTGTGTTAAGAAAGATGAGCACATTTTTTGAATCTGTTTGTGCTCTTAGTTTCTTTACATTGTGTCTTCTTGCAAGTTCCAAACCCTTTTGTAGTCCCTCAAGTTCAATGAAAGCTATGTTAGCGAAGTCCGATTTTCCTTTAGTTGTCGCAATGACCCTCCCTTGATAGTCTCTCAAAATTGCTGCCCATCCACCTTCTAACCCTTGTAGTGTCCCATCCGAATTCAAATTCACAATATCTAGGCTTGATCGCTCCCACTTGCACTTTTGGGCCCTTAAAATTCTGGGCTCCACATACAGGTTCCACCTTTGTTCAAATTCATCTCTTTCCCGCCCTATCTTCATCTTCATTCTGACAGCACCCAACTACATTCTGACATCCTTCATGATCAGTTGCACCAGCTGATTAGGATATCGCGTCTCATACATTCCCTTACCTAAGCAATGAACTTCCCTGGTATATCAATCTTTTCCAGTGCAAACAGAACATCTTCCCACCTCACACAGTCATAAGCTTTCCTTAAATCTATCTTAGCCATGCATCTGGGGGCCCCAGCATCTCTATGATAGTTATGAACTAATTCATGAGACAGCAGAATATTATCATGTATACTTCTTCCTGTGATAAATGCAGATTGGTTGTGGTGTATAACTCTTGGCAAAAAAGCTTTCATTCTCCTTGTGATAATCTTGGTAATGCATTTGTATATCACAGAGCAGCATGCTATAGGTCTATAATCACTAAGGGATGAGGGGCTTTGCATTTTAGGCACTAAAGTAATACATGTATTATTTACCTCAGATAGCATCCTGCCAGACCGGAAGAAATTCTGGATTGCTTTAGTAAAATCATCACCCACAATTTCTTTCTTTGTATCATCTGCTCTGGTTTGCAATTTACCCACTCGTTCTCTGTTCCATGCAATCAGATCTGTCTTTACTTGTTTTAGTCTTCTCATAAAAGTGTACATCGGATTGCCAATAGCCTCCATTGCCCATGCCTTCCCTACAATTTCCTTAAACCCCTCCTCCTCTGTCCAGAAGTTGAAAAACTGGAAAGTTTTCTTCTTTTGATTTCTTTGTGAACACATCACCATCGGTGAGTGGTCTGATGTGGCTCATGGATTTAAGAACTCTGCCTCAGTGTCCTCAAACTCAGTAATACATTCCCCATTTACTAGCACTCTATCCAGTTTCCTCCATATTCTTATCCTCTGCTTGTTATTCCACGTGAACTTGTGCCCCTTGTATCTTAGATCCACCAACCCTGCCATTGTGACACAATCTAGTAAATCTTCAAAATGTACAGTCCTTGTTGCAGTACCCCCAATTCTTTCTTGTGCATTTAGCACTGAATTGAAATCTCCCAGTGCTATCCAAGGTAAAGTGGTAGCCGAGATATTGACAAGATTATTCCACATACCTCTCCTTTCATTCCTGTCATTTGAGGCATACACAACTGTAATTAGAAATTTCTTACTGTTGTTCAGTGTGCCCTCCATTGTAATGCTCTGTCTGTCCTTAAGTATCAGTTTCATTGTACACATCTGAGCATTCCATACTAGCCATATTCTGCCCAAATCATCTTCACTGTAGTTATGTTCCGCCTCCCAGCCACTACAAACTTTATTTAGAATTCTCTCCACATTCTCTGCTTTTACTCGTGTTTCCAGCAGCCCCATGATTACTATATCATACTTCCGAATCAACTCTCTTACCTCATAATGTTTGAAACTCATGTTAAACCCCCTCATATTCCAACATCCTATACTTATCATCATTGAGTAGAGTTTAGTTTTATTAAGGAAATAAACCTATTTCCTTCATGTGATGTTCCTGCCTCCATTTCCTTTTGTGTTACATCATATTCTAACTCTCGACCCTCATTCTGCCCAGTATCCTTTTTATCTTTCTTCGTATTTCCTTGCTTGTCCCTCATTCTAGTTCCTTCCTTCCCTCTCTTCTGGTTTTGTATCATCATCTCCATTTTGGCCGACTCACTATCTGTCTCTGTTTCCTTGGCAGCAGCAGTTTCAGCTATTCCAGCTATTCCATTTCGATTCTTGTAGCTGTGTTTCCTATTTGGAAGTTGCCACTCTTTCTCCTCGATGACATTGTGCACCTCTTGCACTTCCAGTTCTTTCCCCTCAGCTTGTGTTTCTAGCTTTCCTTTCTCCCCTTCCTCAACTTTTTCTTTTTTGATCCACAGTTCATTTTTTACCTGTGGTTTCCCTTTTCTGTTTTCTGCCTTCACACAATTGCTCAGAGAATGCCCAAACAGTTTGCAATGCATGCAGCAGGGCGGCTTCCAATTGTACTCAAATTCAATCTTTATTTCTCTCCTCCTATCTATCACAACAGGCAATTCCTTTGGGTAAGTGCAATCTGCCTTTATCTCAATACAAACCCTCGCAAAACTTGTTCTCTTTCTATCTTCCGTAAAGGGTTGAGTCCAATACCTCAAAAGACTTTAATGGTGGCCACTTAAGGGCGAATTTAGTCCTTAGGGGTATTTTCGTCTTTTAGCAATTAAAATAGAAAAAATGCGAAATTCAATTGAAATTAGGGATCCTACAGCCGCAAGTTTGAGCACACCAGCTAGGGCAAACCATGAGGAAGACGAAATTGGGAGTAGTACACCCACAAGTGAGGAGGAGGAGATCGATTTTAACAAGTCATTCTTCGTCAAGAAGTATGGGGTCGGTTCACTTGAGAGATTTAGGCGAAAAATCGATCTCAAAATCAGATCTGAAGCGAATGGGGAATCCAACCTTGAAAGCCTCAAGATTAAAGAGGAGGCTTTGGATATTGTTTTAAATCAATATGAAGTCAATGGTAATGGTGGTGAGAAGAATCGAGTAGAGTCATCTGACGAGGAAGACGACTTAACTGTAGAACAAGGTTGTCTGAGTGCTGAAACAACAAGCTTGCCGCTAGGTATCACGAATAACACAACAGGTAAAGGTATTGTAATGGATTCAAGGAAAGATGCCTTTGAATATCGAGGTTGTCGGGATGAAGTCAAAAGATCAGATCCGAAAATGTTGGATCTGGAAATTCGGGATAATGGAGACAATTTGAAGAATGGGGATGAAGGCAAGCTCTTGGAGAAGGAAATTGTATTGAAGCAATCGGGAAGTAAAGATCTAGATTGTGCTACAGTAAACAAGATTCAAAAGATGGAGAGTTTGTATTCAAACAAGTCACTAATCTTTGTAGAATCGTGGGATTCTGATTATGGGTTTGGATTAATTGAAGGTACAAAGCCTCTGCCATCGGCCATAAAGAACAGTGAAGAAGCCATGAATGAAAACACTGAACTCACGAATGGTGAAGGTCATGATACTGATCATGGTGACCAGAATCACATGAAGGCTACAACAATTACATGTCAGGAACCAAGCAAGAGGTTGTGGGCAGATGTAATTGGCCGCAAGGCAGTTGGGAAGGAGAATCTAGAGTACATCAAACCAACAATGGTAGATGGGAAAGCAACAGTACACATCAAGTCTAACCAGTTTGATAATATCAAGAAGAAATATGAGAAGATGGTTGTTGGAAGTTTCGTTGGGAAGAAACCGGGGTTTCTTTTTGTACGCGAAGTTGTTACCCGAACCTGGAAACTAAAGAACAAGTTCTCAATGAAAACTTATGGGGACACAATGTACACATTTGAGTTTGAATCTGATGAAGATAGAGAAGCAATACTTGACGTAGGAAGTTTTCACATAGCAAGCCAACTTTTTGTAGTGCGGCCATGGAAGCTATTTGTGGAAGCAGAATCTAAGGAGCTGAAGACAATCCCTATATGGGTTATTTTGAAGAATTACCCATTGGAGACGTGGAATAAGAGGGGATTCAATCAAGTTGTCAGTGCCATAGGGATACCAATGTTTACAGACCGGCCAACGGAAGAAATGACAAGGACGACATATGCAAGGGTGTGCGTGGAGGTGGATATAGACTATAAATTCCAAAAAGAGATCCCAGTGGTGATTGATGAGGTTCGAGCAATGAATATCAAAGTGGAGTATAACTGGAGGTCACCACTGTGTTTTCGATGTAAGGTGTGTATGGGCATACTAACCAAACATGCCAGAATAAACATGAGATAAAGATGGAGGCAAAACAAGTTTGGCTAAAAAGAGAAACCAAAACTGAAGATATGAAGGTTGATACTGGGGAAGAAGGTATACAGAGAGAGGCTAAACAAACAACAAAGACACATGAGAAGGAAGTGCAAGAAGTTAATGATGTAGAAGATGAAGCAGTTCAAGAGAAAGGCATGGGAAATGAGGGTGAAGGATGGGAGTCACCGACACGGAGACACATGGTGAGAGCAAGACCTGAACATAAGATGTTCAATGTGGAAGACGCGCAACAGAATAGTGGAAGTGCAGTTACTGTGAAGAAGGGGAAGGTTGGACTAAATGGTAGGGCAGCTGTGATAACAACTACTATTGGTAGAAACCCGAGAGAGTGTGATAAGATAGACAACACAAAGCAAAGTAACACACAGGGCCAAAGGTGGTACAGTCATCGATCTCCTCAAAAGTTCAAATGACTAATACAGCATGTTGGAACTTTAGAGGATTGGGCTTGAGATATCTATGGCAAGCAAAGAAACTGATGAAGAGCATACAAGACATGCGAGCAGAATTTTCTTATTTCTCCTTAGTAATTTTGTATAAGGAAACAAAAAACATAATAGATGCAATGGTTGTAAATGAACCTACTGTGAGATTTATAGTTATTATACCCAGTTCATTCGCTGAGGATGTAAAGAAAAATTGCATATGAAGATGCAAAGGATGGGTACGAATGTAACAACCAAATAATTTCTTTTTAATGAAAAGGGGTAGGGGACCTCTATAAAAACCTCGCTTACCGAAAAAAAAAAAAAAAAAAAAAAAAAAAAAAAAAAAAAAAAAAAACTTGTCAGTGAACAAAGGGTTTCCGATAGCACTCCCTACTTGACTGAACCCCTCTTCATCCCACAATTCCATTGGGTATTTCTTCATCACTACCCATATCGGCATAGTTTTTAATGCTGCATCGTCGTCCTCCATGAACAGTATCCATGGCCTGATAATCACCAACTTACTGGCAATGTGAAAAGACCCAATATCCAACACCTTCAGTCGGTCATCTTCATTCTCAAACTTAAAAGTGAACATGGTTTCCCCATAAGGCAGCATGGTGAAACCACTCTTCAACCTCCATGTACGACTTACTATCTCCCTCACATAAGAGAAGTTTGGTCTCTTCCCAACAAAGCTGCCAACCACGAGCACCTCAAACTTTCTGTGTAAGTGCTCGAAGCTCTTTGATTCCACATGCAGTATAGGTTTACCATTCACTACTGTTGGCGGTACGAATTTCAAGCTCTTCTTCCCCACATTCACCCTTCCTAGCACATCAGCCCATGATTTTTTTTTTTCAGAGTTTTCCTTTTGTGTGCTTACTACTTCTTCCACATTATTCTGTTTAGCAACATCTGATTTTCTTGTCGAACCATCTTGCTGTTTCTCCACTATAAGATCCTTAGCTATACTCTCTTGCGGTGTATTCTGATATTCCAGAACCTTGCTTTCGTTATTCCTAAGAACCTGTTCTTCTCCGCCTAATGGATTCTCATCCTCTCTGATAGCTTCAGACATGTTAGTAATTATCTTATCATGATTTCCTACCTCTCTGCCACGATTTTTGGATGCATCTGAGCACTCTGAATACTTTTGCGACTCCTCATCTCGAAGCTTTAAAGCTTTCTCAGCTATCGTCTCTCTAGAGTCCTGCTTGAAGATGAACTCTCCCCCATCTCCAACTCCAGCAATACGCGATATCCCTCGAGGTGCTCTCTTGAGAGTTTTGATTTGTGACGACTCTCTGTGGTCACCTACATCTCTCACTTCTTTCACCACCTCCAGTAATCTATGCGCCTCTTTTAGTAACTCACCTTTTGCTACAGTAGCAAGTGCATGTTCATCTTCTCCAGATACATCCCCTTCCTCAGTCAGCCTCTTCCTTAGTTTTTCTAGCGACCCTTGGCCATATTTTCTCAGCAAAGCACTCCTTACTACTTCTATGTCCCCATCCTCATCACTCGCGTCTACATCTCGATCAGAATCATCACTGGTATCTCCAACCCTAGCTGGTGTGCTAGGGTTTACGGCTGCTACAACCCTAAAATCTTTTGTTTTTTGCATATTTTTCCTAATTTTTAATAAAAAGACCCAAATACCCCTTCACTTAAAAAATCACCCTATTTTTGCCACCATTAAATTCTAATTCCTTGTAGGTACGTTCATTCAATCAATCGAGTGTTTTTCATTCATTATAAAGTAAACTCCCACGTAAGTGTATTCCATCAAGTGTTTCGCATACATTCAATCAATCTAGTGTTTTGCATTCATTCTAATGCAAACTCCCACGTAGATGCATGTAGTCAAGTGTTTTGCATTATCTCTGTGTATAAAGTGAGGTTATATGGTTTGGAAGTTGTTCATCTTAGAGGCTTAGTCCTTGTCTTACAAAGGGTTTAATCATTGATCCTTGAAGCCTTGGAGTGTTTTCTGTGCTTTTGAGTTTTTGGGCACTTGAGTTCACTTTTATCGTTGACTTTGATCGTTAACCATTGACTTTTGACCGTTTTACTTTTCGGCACTTTTTCCCAGGTATTCCATGATGTCCCTTTTAGGGTCCTTTCGGCTCTATAACATGCCGTTTGATGTATTAGTTCCAGAATAGGGCTGTATCAGGAAAAAGAGATAATAACATAAGTTTTCCACAATCAATCAATCAATCCAGTATTTTTCATTCATTATAGTGCAAGCTCACACGTATGTGCATTCAATCTTGTGTTTTGCATTCTTTCTTACGCAGGCTCGCTTGTAGGTACGTTCATTCAATCATTCAAGTGTTTTTCATTCATTCTAATGCAAGCTCACACGTAAGTTTATTCCATCAAGTGTTTCACATACATTCAATCAATCAAGTGTTTTGAAATCATTCTAAAGCAAACTCCCACGTAGATGCATTTAGTCAAGTGTTTTGCATTCTGTCGGTGTATAAAGTGGGGTTATAAGGTTTGGAAGTTGTTCATCTTAGATCTAACTTATATGATCTAGGATAGGGTTTAGGGTTTAGAGGCTTAGTCCTTGTCTTACAAAGGGTTTAGTCATTGATCCATGAAGCCTTGGAGTGTTTCCTGTGCTTTTGAGTTTTTGGGCACTTGAGTTCACTTTTATCGTTGACCGTTGACTTTTCACAGTTTTACTTTTTGGCACTTTTTCCCAGTTGTTCCATGATGTCCCTTTTAGGGTCGTTTTGTCTCCTTTTGGCCCTATAACACGCCTTATGCGAAACACTTGATGGAATACACTTACGTGTGAGCTTGCATTAGAATGAATGAAAAACACTCGATTGATTGAATGAACGTATCTACAAGCGAGCTTGCGTTAGAAAGAATGCAAAACACAGGATTGAATGCGCCTACGTGTGAGCTTGCACTATAATGAATGCAAAACACCGGATTGATTGATTGATTGTAGAATAATGGGCTCAAGACACTGCAGAAATTGAAAGAGTGGAAGAAAGTGCAAAGTGAAACTTGTGTGTTGTGCTGGCAAGGCGTAGAAACAGAGCATCACCTATTTCACAGATGCAACTTTGCAAGCACTGTTTGGAGTCGTCTTCTTCAGATAATGGGGTTTTCTCGACCAGCAGGTCTGACATGGGAAGATGAGGTTCAATGGATGGAAACATTGACATGAGGTAAAGGATGTATCCAAGATTCTTACCGACTTGTCTGGAATGCTTATATGTATTGGATTTGGAAATCAAGAAATGACCGTATCTTTCAGAATAAAACCCCGGATGCACAGCAGGTCGTGGATACGGTGATTAGTGATACAAGAACTAAACTTATGGGAATGAACATCAAAATGACGCAAGGGCATGATACTCAGGTGTTCATGGAAAAGTTGAATATACAAGTGGAAGAGAAGAAAGAAAAACGTGAGTACTGCAAGTAGGAGAGAGCAGCAGTGGAGATATACAACCTAAACACTGATAGGACTTTACAAGGAACTGAGGGGGGCTGGGCAGCAGTGATAAGAAACGACAAGGGTGAAGTAATAGTAGCGAGTAATGGCAGCAAACACTTGAAAAGCATTGCGCTGATCAAGTTGCAAGCAGTAGAGCAAGGTTTAAAGATGGCAGTCAGGAAAGGCACCAAAAAGGTCGAGGTACAAACTGATTCATCCAATGTTATCTCCTTCTTGAACTGCAACAGCAAGTATCCAAGGATGGCAGAGAAACTCATTCGAAGTATACAAGCTTCGAAACTAGAGTTAGAGCATTTTAAAATATTTCATATTTTTAGGGAAACCAATAGACTAGTTGATGCGCTGGCACAGAACATTCCTACTATTAGATACATAGAGTTAGTCCCTAGTTCCTTTTCTGAGGATGTAAAGAAAATTATTTTTGAAGATGCTAGTGGAAAGCAATATGTAAGGATGTAACAAGCTATTTTTTAATTTTATGAAAAGGGGTAGGGGACCTCTCTAAAAACCTAAACTTCGAGATATAAAAAAAAAAAAAACTGATGTTTTTATCGCTTTTTCCGGATACAACCTTATTCTGAAACTAATACATCAAAAGACGTGTTATACAGCCAAAAGGAGACAAAAGGACCCTAAAAGTGACATCATGGAACAACTGGGAAAAAGTACAAAAAAGTAAAACTGTCAAAAGTCAATTGTCAATGATCAAAGCCATAGTCAACAATAAAAGTGAACTCAAGGGGCCCAAAAACTCAAAAGCACCGGAAACACTCCAAGGCTTCAAGGATCAATGACTAAACCCTTTGTAAGACAAGGACTAAGCCTCTAAACCATAAACCCTAGCCTAGATCATACAAGTTAGATCTAAGATGAAAAACTTCGAAAACCTATAACCCCACTTTATACACTGACAGAATACAAAGCACTTGACTAAATGCATCTACGTTAGAGTTTGCATTAGAATGAATGCAAAACACTCGATTGTTTAAATGTATGCGAAACACTTGAAGAAATACACTTACATGTGAGCTTGCATTAGAATGAATGAAAAACACTCGATTGATTGAATGAACCTACACGCGAGCTTGCGTTAGAAAGAATGCAAAACACTTGATTGAATGCACCTACGTATGAGCTTGCACTATAATGAATGCAAAACACCGGATTGATTGATTAATTGTAGAAAACTCATGTTCTTATCACTTTTTCCGAATACAGTCGTATTCTGGAACTAATACATCAAAAGGCGTGTTATAGTGCCAAAAGGAGACAAAAGGACCCTAAAAGGGACATCATGGAATAAATGTGGAAAAATGCCAAAAAGTTAAATTGTCAAAAGTCGACGGTCAACGATCAAAGCCATAGTCAACGATAAAAGTGAACTCAAGAGATCAAAAACTCAAAAGCACAGGAAACACTCCAAGGCGTCAAGGATCAATGACAAAACCCTTTGTAAGACAAGGATTAAGCCTCTAAACCCTAAACCCTAGCCTAGATCATATAAGTTAAATCTAAGATGAACAACTTCCAAACCATATAACCCCACTTTATACACCGACATAATACAAAATACTTGACTAAATGCATCTACGTGGGAGTTTGCATTAGGATGAATGCAAAACACTTGATTGATTGAATGTATGCGAAACACTTGATGGAATACACTTACGTGTTAGCTTGCATTAGAATGAATGAAAAACACTTGATTGATTAAATGAACGTACTTACAAGCGAGCTTGCGTTAGAAAGAATGCAAAACACAAGATTGAATGCACCTACGTGTGAGCTTGCAATATAATGAATGCAGAACACCGGATTGATTGATTGATTGTAGAAAACTCATGTTCTTACCGCTTTTTCCGGATACAGCCGTATTCAGGAACTAATACATCAAAAGCCGTGTTATAGAGCCAAAAGGAGACAAAACAACCCTAAAAGGGACATCACGGAATAACTGGGGAAAATTGCCAAAAAGTCAAATTGTCAACAGTCAACGATCAAAGCCATAGTCAACGATAAAAGTGAACTCGAGGAATTAAATTTTCTCCGCTCATCAATCACTATAGGAACTCCTTCCGGATAAGAACACTCTGTATTAATTTCAACACACACCCTCGCATAAGAAGTTCTTGATTTGCTCTCAGTGAGTCTATCCACAAAAAGTGGATTACCAATGATACTACCAATCTTGCTAAACCCTTCCTTGTTCCACATTACTAATGGCAAATATTTTACAATCGCCCAAATAGGTAGTGTCTTTAAATCATTCATTTCATTCTCAACAAACAACTTCCAATCCCTAATGACAAATAACTGGCTAGCAATATGAAAACGTCCAATTTCAAGCACATCCCGTCTATCCTCTTCCTTGTCAAACTGGAACGTAAACATCTTATCACCATATAAGTTCATCTTGAAGTTCTTCATGTTCCAAGTCTTAGACACTGTTTCTTTAACATAATTGTACCCCTATCTTCTTCCTACAAACTGCCCGACAACAAGATGTTCATACTTCTTGCACTCATTCAAAAATTGGTCACTCTGAACATGAATAACAGGTTTACCATCCACCAAAGTTGGTGGCACAAAATCTAATATTTCACTTCCAACCGAGTTGCTTTCGAGCATCTCTGCCCATGTCTTCTTTATGGTTTGGTTGCTGCTCTGCAGTGTTTGGTGCAGTCCTTACTTTCCTCTTCATGGCTACTGGTAATTCAGCTGGTTTCGTCTTTTCGACTTCAACCCCTCGCCTTTGCACTACTCGAGTCTCAAGGGATGGATGAGTAATGACATTTTTTATGTTCTGCGTGGCTATTGCTATTGAATTCCTCTTCTGCAAGCCAGCCCCTTGACTTTGCATCACTTCAGAGGATGGATCATCGTCACTGCTGCCACATCGACTAATCAGCTCACCCGTAGGTTGATTGAGTGCTATTTGGGAATCACTCTTTTCTTCTGCCTCATTTCCACATGACTCAGTTTCAATTCCCAATTGAGTTTGTATCACTCAATATTCAAACTCGAGATCTTTCCTTTGTCCCGTAGTCATGCCTATACAAGTGGCTAGTGAATTAAAGTTCTGTTCATCTCCAATTTGTTGAACAATTGCGTCTTTTTCCACTTCTGGTAGATCTACGTCCTTCACACCTTTGTTCACTTCTGATACACCTTCTGCCATCTGCTCATCGCCCTTGGAGACAAGATCCAGTGCCTCCTCCTTTATCGCGCGGCTCTTATGATTTGCCCAACTTTCATCAGATTTGATTTGATCGAGCCTCCTCCTAAATCTCTCCAGTGAACCTTCTCCATACTTCCTGATGAGCATAGATTTGTAATAATCGATATCTTCATCTTCACATGAATGAGTATTGCTCTCGATCTCTTCTTCCTCAGCAAATCCAGTCGGTGTGTGAGGACTAGCGGCGGCAGCAAACCTAGTTTCAATTGATTTTCGCATGTTTTTCTATTTTTTCTGGTAAAAGACTAAAATGCCCCTAAAACATAATATCGCCCCTTAGAGGCCCACATTAACAAAAAATGATGATGGAATACACTTACATGTTAGCTTGCATTAGAATGAATGAAAAACACTCAATTGATTGAATGAACTTCAAGCAGTGCAGCAAGGTCTGAGGATGGCGAAGGGAAAGGAATTGAAGAAGATAAGTATACAGACGGACTCACAGACCATTCTGTCTTACCTTACTAAGGACAAACCACATCCGTGGCAAGCAGAGAAGCTGATTAGAGATATTGAGCAAATGAAGGCAGAACTGGATTATTTTCGAATTACTCATGTATTCAGGGAAGCTAACAAACTAGCTGATGCATTAGCTAGTAATATACCTGCAGTCAGTTATATAGAATTAATTCCTAGTTCTTTCTCGGAAGATGTAAAGAAAATTATTTATGATGATGCAAGAGGGAAAAAATATGTGAGAGAATGTAACAAGCCATGTTTTTTATTTTAATGAAAAGGGGTAGGGGACCTCTCTAAAAACCTCGCTTTCCAACCAAAAAAAAATACAAAACAGAAAGTAACAGTGCAAAGGGAGGGAAATGAGAAACAAGATGATAAAACTATAGAAAAGGAACTGAATAGAAATATCAAAGGGAAAATGTTGGGGGCAGAAGCGAAAAGAGTACAGGTAGGAAGCAATGGAGACAACCGTTTCAAACAACTTGCTGATAATAGTGCCATAAGTATGATACAGAGAAAGGAAGGGGGTCAAGGTATGAAACAGGGTGAACGACTAGTACAGAGTATTACCAGTAAAGAGGGGGTTAAGCTTAGCCTTTTGGTGCATCCAAACAAACGTAAATGATGATAAATCTATCGTGTTGGAATGTGCGTGGGTTCAACCAAGCTTTTAAGCAAGTTGAAGTTAGAGAAATGATAAGGAAATATGATATAAGTATAATGGGACTTGTAGAGACCAGAGTGAAGCAGAAGAATCAAGATAAAGTGTTCAACAAAACAGTCACAGAGTGGAGAATAGAAGGGAATAGCAATGGAACTGAACTGGGGAACATTTGGTTCTGATCTGGAATCCGCGAGAGTGTGGCGCAACACTGATGGATAAAGACTCACAACAGATCACGATGGAAGTAGAAACTATATCAGGAGAGGAAGTCGTAGTATCAGTAGTGTATGGCAGCAATGATATGAGTACAAGAAGGAATCTATGGAGGAAAATCATAGATCTATCATGTGTAATACAGAAGCCATGGGTTATTATGGGAGACTTTTACTCAATCTTAAGTACAGAGGAGAAGGTAGGGGGATTAGAGGTGCGACCTTATCAATTGGTGGACTTTCTAGATTGCGTCAATGCTGCTGGAATAGTAGATATAAGGTTCAAAGGAAACCTACTCACATGGAGTAACAAGCAAGAGGAGAGAGTAAGATGCAAGCTGGATAGAGTTATGGCGAATGCGGAATGGATAAGAGCCTATGGGGATCATGAGGCTGAATTTATGAATCCAGGAGCAACCTCGGACCATTCGGCCATGATTGTTACCTCTATGACGCAAAGGAACCAAAAAAAGAAAGCATTCAAGTTCTTTAACTTTTGGTATACAGAGAAAGATTTTATGAAAATTGTAGAGGAGGCGTGGAGGAGTGAAGTAGTGGGTAATCCGATGTTTGTGTTTATGAAAAAACTGAAGATAACTAAGGCAGCACTTATACAGTGGAATAGGAGAAGGGATGGTAATGTGGTTGATAGAGTGAAACAAAGAAAGCAAGACATGGACATCATACAAACTCAGCTGCAAGGACAGCCCATGAATCGTATCCTCATCAGGAAAGAGAGAGAAGCCATCAGAACACATGTGAAAGCAGTTGAGACAGAGGAGGTTTTGTTTAGACAAAAATCGAGGGACCAAGAGATTGGCTCAGGAGATAATAACACGAAGCACTTCTTCAAATCCATGAAAGCACGAAGAGTAATGAATGGCTACAAGATGAAGATGGGAATACCATACAAGATGTTAATGACATTGGAAATGAATGTGTAACTTTCTACAAAGCTCTGTACAGCCCTTCAAACATGACAGCAGTAGATTTTTCAAAGTTCCAGGAGATGGAACCGCGAGAACAGCTAGATGCAAGAGAGTATGAAAGGTTGGAGAGAGAGGTAACAAGGGATGAGATTATAGAAGCTCTAGCTAATGTTGGAAATGATAAAGCCCCGGGTAGTGATGGGTTCTCATCATTCTTTTACAAATGCACATGGAGAATCATTGGGGACGACTTCATAAGAGCAGCACAGAACTTCTTTCGATCGAATCAGATGTTGCATGAGGTAAACTCCACTTGTATAACTCTTATTCCAAAGATACAAGTACCGACTTCTCTAGGGGACTACAGGCCTATTGCATGTTGTGGTGTAATGTATAAATGTATCACCAAGGTAATGACTAGAAGGATGAAAGACTTGATGCCCAGAATTGTCAATCCTAATCAGTCCGCGTTTATAAAGGGAAGGAGTATACAAGACAATATTCTCTTGTCACATGAACTCATGCACAATTATCATCGAGATCACCTACCACCAAGATGTGCTATAAAAGTAGACTTGAAAAAAGCCTATGACTCAGTGAGATGGGAAGCAGTGGAATTTGCTAGGAGAAGAGTGGGTATTCCAGGAAGATTCATGGCATGGGTTAATTCTTGTGTACAAACTGCATCTTATTAGATAATGATTAATGGGTCAGCTTATGGATACTTCAGAGGAAGCAGAGGGATAAGACAAGGTGACCCCATATCACCTTATCTGTTTGTACTAGTCATGGACCTGTTCTTTGACATTATGCTCCATAGTGTAAGGATGGGACAATACATATTACATAACAAGTGCGTAGATCCTGTGATTACCCACTTGTCTTTTGTAGACGATTTGATGGCATTCATGCATGGGGATGTGCAGACTGCTACTAAGCTCAAACAGAACCTGGAAGATTTCAGATTGACTTCAGGATTGGAGGCCAATATACAGAAGAGTAGTGTTTTCTTTGCAGGGGTGGATGATACTACATGCACTGAGATAGAGCAAGTTCTACATTTTGCAAGAGGCAGGTTGCCTGTGAGGTATCTGGGCTTACCTTTGATTTCAACACGATTAAGATCGACTGACTGCTGTCCTTTGATTATGAAGGTTACAAAAAGAATTCAGAGCTGGAAAGGGAAGCTATTGTCTTATGCAGGAAGACTACAGTTGATTAAAGCTGTGTTAAATAGTTTGAGTGTTTATTGGGTAGCATCATTCACTATACCACAGAAAACAATCGATGACATTAATAGATTATGCAGGAACTTCTTGTGGACAGGGCCAGATTGTACACAATCGCATGCATTGATTGGATGGGAAAATATTTGCTATCCTTATGAAGAAGGTGGGTTGGGAATCAGAAACCTAGGAAAAGTGAATCAAGCTGCAACTATGAAGCACATATGGAGAATTATATCAAAGGCAGATAATCTATGGGTTACTTGGGTACAAAAGTATTTGATCAGAGACAGAAACTTCTGGATATTGAAGACTCCAAGTGACTGTACATGGAGCTGGAGGAATATACTAAAAGCAAGGAAGGAGGCTGTAGACTTAGTGACTCATCAAATAGGGAATGGGACAGAGACCCGGTTTACGAATGAGCCTTGGTATTGTTCAAAAATTCTGCGCGAAAAGTTTCCACAAGCTCTTCTTTATGACAGCATGTGCCACGTGGAGAACAAGGTATCAGATTTTATTGTAGATGGCAAATGGAGAGTTCCTCAGCGTATAATGGTACACCTATCTGATTTTATTGAGGAGATTGAAGAGGTAGAAATAATGGGTCAAGAGGACAAGATAGTTTGGACGGCAGCAGCGAATGGTGAGTACAGCATGAGAGAAACGTATGAAGCACTCAGAGGAATAAATCAAACTGTACAATGGAGCAAACTTGTCTGGTTCTCAAGTAGAATACCTCGACACTCTTTCATTAGTTGGATGGCTTTGAGTGGAGGACTTAAAACATTGCAGAAATTAAAGGAATGGAAGAAAGTGGTTACTGATGACTGTGTTTTGTGTTGGCGGGAAAAGGAAACTGTAGATCATCTCTTCCATTTTTGTACCGTGGCAAAAATGGTGTGGAGTAAACTGTTACAAAAGATGGGTTTTAACAGAGTCAGGGCGCAGACATGGCAAGGTGAAGTACAATGGACAGAGGAAAATACACGAGGTAAAGGATGCATTCAAGACAGTCTCAGACTCACCTGGAACGCATTTATGTATTGGATTTGGAAAGCGCGAAATGACAGAATTTTTCAAAATAAGCAAGTTGATGAAACTTATTTAGTAAAATCAGTTATTGAAGATGTGAGAAGAAGACTTATAGCGCTGAATATTAGAATGGAGCAAGGAGCAGAGGGGCAAAACTTCATTGATATCTGGAACATAGAAGTGGAAGTTAAGGAAAAAAAAGCATGAGTATTGTAAGTGGATGAGGGCAGAGGAAGAGATATACAATCTGAATACAGATGGTACATTGCAAGGAGCAGAGGGAGGATGGGCGCAGAGTTATCCGAAATAATGGAGGAGAAGTGGTGGCGACAAAAGTGTGGCAAGTCAAATAGGACCACTATAGCTTTGATTGAATTGCAGGCTGTGGAGCAAGGACTGAGGATGGCGATAAGACAAGGAGTAAAGAAGATTGCAATACAAACAGACGCAAAAACTGTTGTTGCTTGGCTGAAGAGGACGAACAAGTATCCATGGGTAGCAGAAAAGACCATCAGGAGCATCAGAGAAATGGAAGCAAAGATGGAGCATTATAACATCAGCCATGTATACAGAGAAAGCAATAAATTAGCAGATGCATTGGCTAGTAATATACCTAATGTAAGTTATATAGACTTAGTGCCTAGTTCCTTCTTAGAAGATGTAAAGAAAATAATCTATGATGATGCTAGGGGTAAGCAATATGTAAGAATGTAACAAGCTTATTTTCATTTATATAAAGGGGTAGGGGACCTCTCTAAAAACCTCGCTTACCAACCAAAAAAATATATATATATATATTTTCCCCATATGGCTTCATGACAAAGCTTTTTATTCTCCAAGTTCTACTAACCACATCCTTAACAAAATTATAATGCATCCTTTTCCCTACAAACGATCCAACTAACAAATTCTCAAATTTTTTGTTGAAGTCTGTGAATTGGGAGCTCTTCACATGAATAACGGGCTTTCCATCAACCAATGTTGGTGGTACATATGACAATTCAGTGCTTCCAACTGCCTTTTTTCCAATCACGTCTTCCCATGAACTTTTCATTTGCGGTGTCTTCTCGCTGTGATTCTTTCTTGTTTCATGCTCTGTGTTTTCATTCTCTGTGCCAGTTTCTCGCGTTTTTATTGCCAAATCTCTGCTTTCACTGTGGTCTTTTGGTTGTGTATCTGTGGTCAACCTTGCATCCCTCTCTGATGTGTTCTCCTCTCTTTCTTTGTGCAGAAATTTTTCTAGTAGTTCTTTTATCTTTCGCCCTTTTACACCACTACCATCAGTTCCATCCGTTCCTATTTTTCCCTTAAGTTTGTCCAAATATGAGATGGTTGCCATACCGTCTTCTTCATAGTTCCTCAGTGCTATATCGAGTGCAATATCCTCAATCTTTTCTTTTTCACTCTGTATCTTTCCTCGACTGTCATTATTTTTCTCTGCATTCAACTTTTGCCTGAACCTTTCTAGTGATCCGTCCCCATACTTCTTTCTTATGGCGGCCCTGATGAAATCCAAATCCTCCTCATCAGAATGAGGTGTTCCATGCTCTATTTCCTCTCTCTCTATGGAAGCCCTAATAGGTGTTTCAAGGTTTGCGGCTACTGTCTCCTTGTGTTCTTGGCAAGCCCTAATAGGTGTTTCAAGGTCTGCATGATTTTTCTCTGTTTTTGGCCAAAAAGACCAAAATACCCCTAAAGTTTATATCTCCCTCTAAAAGGTCCCCATTGATTGTCGGATTGATTGATTGATTGTAGAAAATTCATGATCTTATCGCTTTTTCCGGATACAGCCCTATTCTGGAACTAATACATCAAAAGTCATGTTATAGAGCCAAAAAGACCCTAAAAGGGACATCATGGAACAACTGGGAAAAAGTGCCAAAAAGTCAAACTGTCAAAACTCAACGGTCAACGATCAAAGCCATAGTCAACGATAAAAGTGAACTCAAGGGCCTACAAACTCAAAAGCACTTGAAACTCTACAAAGCTTCAAGGATCAATGACTAAACCATTTGTAAGACAAGGACTAAGCCTCTAAACCCTAAACCCTATCCTAGATCATCAAGTGTTTCGCATACATTCAATCAATCAAGTGTTTTGCTTTCATTCTAATGCAAACTCCTACGTTGATGCATTTAGTCAAGTGTTATGTATTCTGTCGGTGTATAAAGTGGGGTTATAGGGTTTGGAAGTTGTTCATCTTAAATCTAACTTATATGATCTAGGCTAGGGTTTAGGGTTTAGAGGAATCCTTGTCTTACAAAGGGTTTAGTAATTGATCCTTGCAGCCTTGGAGTGTTTCCTGTGCTTTTGAGTTTTTGGGCCCTTGAGTTCACTTTTATCGTTGACTATGGCTTTGATCGTTGACCGTTGACTTTTGACAAATTGACTTTTTGGCACTTTTTCCCAGTTATTCCGTGAAGTCCCTTTTTTTTTTTTTTTTTTATGTTTGCGAGGTTTTATAGAGGTCCCCTACCCCTTTTCATTAAAAAAGAAATTATTTGGTTGTTACATTCGTAAACATCCTTTGCATCTTCATATGCAATTTTTCCTTACATCTTCAGCAAATGAACTAGGTATAATAACTATAATACTCACAGTAAATTCATTTACAGCCATTGCATCTATTATGTTATTTGTTTCCTTATATGAATGTAATAAGGTGAAATAACAAAGTTCTGCTTGCAATTCTTGTATTCTCCTCATCAATTTCTTTGCTTGCCATAAGTATCTCAAGCCCAATCCTCTAAAGTTCCAACATGCCGTAGTCATTTGAAATTATGAGAGGATTGGTGCCTGTATTAGTCACCTCCTTGCTTGTCTTTGACCTAGTAGTTGTAGACATAGAAACCTTTTCACCCTGACCAACCTGTGCTGATTTTTGTGATTGAGCCTTGTTTCTAGTCACATTTCTCTCATTAGAAGAAGCTTCCGCTGTAGTAAACCTCCCTTCCTTTGTACCTCTATTGCCCTCCTTGAGTACTGGTTTAAAAATTTCTCCTACCTTAGTAAGTCTCATTGCCCTTAATGCCCCCATCTATGACATTCAGTGTATCATCCTCTTTCTCATTTTCTGAGCTTAGAAATGCACCCCTTGAGGATTGCCCGGCCCGAGGCCTGAATCGATGCTTCTTAGTAGGTGATTCCCATTCTTGCTCGCTTTCAACAGCATGCACTGTTTGTACTTCAACCTCTATCTTGGCAGTTGTAGCATCTTCTTTGGTGTCCTTCTTCACCCATACTGCGCTTTTCAAATCTTTTGGCACCTTCATGTTCTTAGGACACATAGTATCATTGTGCCCAAACACATCACAGCATGTACATCTTGCTGGCTTCCAATTGTATTCGAATTCTACTCCCAATCTTCTCCTCTCATCAATCACCAGAGGGACACCATCTGGATACGTGCATTTTGTGTCTATCTCCACGCACACCCTAGCATATGCCGTTCTTGATTTTTGCTCAGTTAGTCTATCAACAAACAATGGATTTCCAATCACACTAGTTACATCACTAAATCCCTCCTTGTTCCACATTTCCATAGGTAGTTTTTTGATAATCACCCATATAGGGATCGTTTTCAAATCATGTGATTCTGCCTCAACAAACAATTTCCACGGTCTAATCACAAAAAGTTGACTAGCAATATGAAAACACCCCATATCCAGAACTGCTTGTCTCTCTTCCTCCTTTTCAAATTGAAAAGTGAACATATTATCACCATATGTGTTCATGGTGAAGTTCTTGATATTCCAAGTTCTTCTCACCACATCTTTGACATAACTATACCCTAACCTTCTCCCCACAAAATGCCCAACCACCGTATTCTCATACTTCTTGTTCAAGCTTGCAAATCGAGAACTCTTAACATGAATTACTGGTTTGCCATTAATAATAGCAGGAGGAACATAATACAAAGTTTCCTTCCCTACAGACTTCCTCCCTAGCATTTCAGCCCACGTTCCTTTGTTACCCGTAGTATTTGGGCCTGTATCTTCTCCACCCAATCCTAGTTTAGCATCCCCATCCCCAGCTTGATGTTCTGCACCTCCTTCATGCTGGTCATGATTCTTTTCACCCAAACTTGGTTGTTGCTCTATAGTTTTTTCAGCAGTCCCTTCTGCTCCATTTCCACAGGCTGCCATTACATGTTTCTCTACTCCTTGTTGTGTAACAATATCGCTACCACCCACTCCTATAACTTTCATACCTTTTCTATTCATGGATGCAGGTGGTTCTGTTGGTTTCGTCTTGTCGATTTCAATACCTCGACATTGCACTGCATCAAGGGATGCATGAGTCATTCCTTTTTCACCGATGCTGCAGCTTGCAAATCTGCATTCGGTCCGGTCGACTTTCGTCATTCGACCTTCAGAGGATGCCTGTTCGTCTTTTTCACTTCTGCCACATTGACTGATCAGTTCACTTGGTTGATTGTGTGTTGTTTGAATATCATTCACAGCTACGTTTCCACCAATCTCAGTTTCATTTCCCACTCGAGTTTGCAGCACGTGATATTCAAAATCTATATCTTTCCTTGGTACCGTACCTGCTGGTGTGTTCATAGTGTCGGTTTCAATACCTCGACTTTGCACAACATCAAGGGATGTTTCGCTGGTCTGTGAAAGCCTCTCCTGCATTCCATCCCCTCTGCTTTGCATCCTTCGTCCATCAGAGGAAGGTTCAAAAGATGCTTTCAAGTTCTGGTCGTCTCCAATTTTGATCATCTGATTCTCAGCACTCGGACAACCTTGTTGCAACGTTGAGTCTTCATCCACTTCTGATGGATCAACTGCCATCAACTCTTCGTTCACTTCTAAGACAGCATCCCCACTTGTGTTCGCCTGGTTCATTCTTTTTCCCGCATTCAACCAACCTTTTCCAACAGTAAGTTCTTCTTCCTTTTCAGATGAAGCTTCGCCATCGCTACCTTCATCATGATTTAACACAATATCCAACGCCTCCACTTTCATCTTCCGGCCTTCATGGTTGGATGCCCCATTCTCTTCAGATTTGATTTCAAGCTCGATTCTTTGCCTAAATCTCTCAAGC
Organism: Coptis chinensis; assembly: GCF_015680905.1. Classification (NCBI taxonomy): domain Eukaryota; kingdom Viridiplantae; phylum Streptophyta; class Magnoliopsida; order Ranunculales; family Ranunculaceae; genus Coptis; species Coptis chinensis. Next base: position 118,123 of record NW_028238134.1, on the reverse strand, counting down.
GAACCAATCCCATACTTCTTGATGAGGAAAGACCTGTAAAACTCCACTGTCTCATCCTCACTTGTGGGTGTAGTGCTCTCAAACTCGTCTCCCTCATCGTGTGCCCTACCTGGTGTGCTAAAGCTTGCGACTGCTGGATCCCCAATTTCATTTGAATTTCGCATATTTTCTGTTTTAATTGCTAAAAGACTGAAATACCCCTAAGGGTAACAGTCACCCTATATTTGCCACCATTAAAGCAACCTGAAAGCAAATCTTTTCGTGAAGTCCCTTTTAGGGTCCTTTTGTCTCCTTTTGGCTCTATAACACGCCTTTTGATGTATTAGTTCCAGAATAGAGCTGTATTCGGAAAAAGCGATAAGAACATGAGTTTTCTACAATCAATCCAGTGTTTTGCATTCATTATAGTGCAAGCTCACACGTACGTGCATTCGATCTTGTGTTTTGCATTCTTTCTAACGCAAGCTCGCTTGTAGGTACGTTCATTCAATCAATTGAGTGTTTTTCATTCATTCTAATGCAAGCTCACAAGTAAGTGTATTCCATCAAGTGTTTCGCATCCATTCAATCAATCAGGTGTTTTGCATTCATTCTAATGCGAACTCCCACGTAGATGCATTTAGTCAAGTATTTTGTATTCTGTCGGTGTACAAAGTGGAGTTATAAGGTTTTAAAGTTGTTCATCTTAGATCTAACTTATATGATCTAGGCTAGGGTTTAGGGTTTAGAGGTTTTGTCTTTGTCTTACAAAGGGTTTAGTCATTGATCCTTAAAGCGTTGGAGTATTTCCTTTTCTTTTGAGTTTTTGGGCCCTTGAGTTCACTTTTATCGTTGACTATGGCTTTGATCGATGACAATTGACTTTTGACAGTTTTACTTTTTGGCACTTTTTCCCAGTTGTTCCATGATGTCCCTTTTAGGGTTCTTTTGTCTCCTTTTCGCTCTATAACATCCCTTTTGATGTGTTAGTTCCAGAATAGGGCTGTATCAGGAAAAAGCGATAAGAACATGAGTTTTCTACAATCAATCAATCAATCCGGTGTTTTGCATTCATTATATTGCAAGCTCACACGTAGGTGCATTCAATCTTGTGTTTTGCATTCTTTCTAACGCAAGCTCGCTTGTAGGTACGTTCATTCATTCAATCAAGTGTTTTTCATTCATTATAATGCAAGCAAACACCCCGTAAGTGTATTCCATCAAGTGTTTCGCATAGATTCAATCAATCAAGTGCTTTTCATTCATCCTAATGCAAACTCCCACGTAGATGCATTTGGTCAAGTATTTTGTATTCTGTCGGTGTATAAAGTGGGGTTATATGGTTTGGAAGTTGTTCATCTTAGATCTAACTTATATGATCTATTCTAGGGTTTAGGGTTTAGAGGCTTATTCCTTGTCTTAAAAAGGGTTTAGTCATTGATCGTTGAATCCTTGGAGTGTTTCATGTGCTTTTGAGTTTTTAGGCCCTGAAGTTCACTTTCATCGTTGACTATGGCTTTGATCGTTGACCATTGACTTTTTACAGTTTTACTTTTTGGCACTTTTTCCCAGTTATTCCATGATGTCCCATTTAGGTCCTTTTGGCTCTATAACTCTCCTTTTGATGTATTAGTTCTAGAATAGGGCTGTATCCGGAAAAGGCGATAAGAACATGAGTTTTTTACAGTTAATCAATCAATCCGGTGTTTTGCATTCAATATATTTCAAGCTCACACGTAGGTGCATTCAATCTTGTGTTTTGCATTCTTTCTAACGCTAGCTCGCTTGTAGGTACGTCATTCAATCAATCGAGTATTTTTCATTCATTCTAATGCAAGCTCACACGTAAGTGTATTTCATCAAGTGTTTCGCATACATTCAATCAATCAAGTGTTTTGCTTTCATTCTAATGCAAACTCCAACGTTGATGCATTTAGTCAAGTGTTATGTATTCTGTCGGTGTATAAAGTGGGGTTATAGGGTTTGGAAGTTGTTTATCTTAGATCTAACTTATATGATCTAGGCTAGGGTTTAGGGTTTAGAGGCTTAGTCCTTGTCTTACAAAGGGTTTAGTCATTGATCCTTGAAGCCTTGGACTGTTTCATGTGCTTTTGATTTTTGGGCCCTTGAGTTCACTTTTATCGTTGACTATGGCTTTGATCGTTGACTGTTGACTTTTAACAATTTGACTTTTTGGCACTTTTCCCCAGTTATTCCGTGATGTCCCTTTTAGGGTCCTTTTGTCTCCTTTTGGCTCTATAACACGCCTTTTGATGTATTAGTTCCATAATAGGGCTGTATCCGAAAAAAGAGATAAGAACATGAGTTTTATACAATCAATCAATCAATCCGGTGTTTTGCATTCATTATAGTGCAAGCTCACACGTAGGTGCATTTAATCTTGTGTTTTGCATTCTTTTTAACGTAAGCTCGCTTGTAGGTACGTTCATTCAATCAATCGAGTGTTTTTTATTCATTCTAATGCAAGCTCACAAGTAAGTGTATTCCATCATGTCTTTCGTATACATTCAATCAATCAAGTGTTTTGCATTCATTTTAATGCAAACTCCTACGTAGATGCATTTAGTCAAGTGTTTTGTATTTTGTCGGTATATAAAGTGGGGTTATAGGATTTCGAAGTTGTTCATCTTAGATCTAACTTATATGATCTAGGCTAGGGTTTATGGTTTAGAGGCTTTAACCTTGGCTTACAAAGGGTTTAGTCATTGATCCTTAAAGCGTTGGAGTGTTTCCTTTGCTTTTGAGTTTTTGGGCCCTTGAGTTCACTTTTATCGTTGACTATGGCTTTGATCATTGACAATTAACTTTTGACAGTTTTACTTTTTGGCACTTTTTCCCAGTTGTTCCATGATGTCCCTTTTAGGGTCCTTTTGTCTCCTTTTGGCTTTTTAACACCCCTTTTGATGTGTTAGTTCCAGAATAGGGCTGTATCAGGAAAAAGCGATAAAAATGTAAGTTTTCTACAATCAATCAATCAATCCGGTGTTTTGCATTCATTATATTGCAAGCTCACACGTAGGTGAATTCAATCTTGTGTTTTGCATTCTTCCTAATGCAAGCTCGCTTGTAGTTACGTTCATTCAATCAATCGAGTGTTTTTCATTCATTCTAATGCAAGCAAACACGTAAGTGTATTCCATCAAGTGTTTCGCATAGATTCAATCAATCAAGTGCTTTGCATTCATCCTAATGCAAACTCCCATGTAGATGCATTTAGTCAAGTATTTTGTATTCTGTCGGTGTATAAAGTGGGTTATATGGTTTGGAAGTTGTTCAGCTTAGATCTAACTTATATGATCTAGGCTAAGGTTTAGGGTTTAGAGGCTTAGTCCTTGTCTTACAAAGGGTTTAGTCATTGATCGTTGAATCCTTGGAGTGTTTCAAGTGCTTTTGAGTTTTTAGGCCCTCAAGTTCACTTTCATCGTTGACTATGGCTTTGATCGTTGACCATTGACTTTTTACAGTTTTACTTTTTGGCACATTTTCCCAGTTATTCTATGATGTCCCATTTAGGTCCTTTTGGCTCTATAACTCGCATTTTGATGTATTAGTCAATCAATCAATCCAGTGTTTTACATTCATTATATTGTAAGCTCACACGTAAGTGCATTCAATCTTGTGTTTTGCATTCTTTCTAGCGCAAACTCGCTTGTAGGTACATTCATTCAATCATTCAAGTGTTTTTCATTGATTCTAATGCCAGTTTACACGTAATTGTATTCCATCAAGTGTTACGTATACATTCAGTCAATCAAGTGTTTTGCATTCATTCTAATGCAAACTCCCATGTAGATGCATTTAATAAAGTGTTTCTAGATTTTGTTCGTGTATAAAGTGGGGTTATAGGGTTCGGAAGTTGTTCATCTTAGATCTAACTTATATGATCTAGGATAGGGTTTAGGGTTTAGAGGCTTAGTCCTTGTCTTACAAGTGGTTTAGTCAATGATCCTTGAAGCCTTGGAGTGTTTCAAGTGCTTTTTAGTTTTTGGCCCTTGAGTTCACATTTATCGTTGACTATGGCATTGACTATGGCTTTTATCAGATACAGACCGTTGAGTTTTGACAGTTTGACTTTTTGGCATTTTTTCCCAGTTATTCCACGATGTCCCTTTTAGGGCCCTTTTGTCACTTTTTGGCTATATAACACGCCTTTTGAGGTATTAGTTTCATAATAGGGCTGTATCCGGAAAAAGTGATAAGAACAAGAGTTTTCTACAATCAATCAATCAATCTGATGGTTTGCATTCATTATAGTGCAAGCTCACACGTAGGAGGATTTAATCTTGTGTTTTGCATTCTTTCTAACGCAAGCTCGCTTGTAGGTACGTTCATTCAATCATTCAAGTGTTTTTCATTCATTCTAATGCAAGCTCACACGTAAGTTTATTCCATCAAGTGTTTCGCATACGTTCAATCAATCAAGTGTTTTGCATTCATTTTAATGCAAACTCCCACGTAGATGCATTTAGTCAAGTGTTTTGCATTTTGTCAGCGTATAAAGTGGGGTGATAGGGTTCGGAAGTTGTTCATCTTAGATATAACTTAGTTTATCTAGGCTATGGTTTAGGGTTGAATGGCTTAGTCCTTGTCTTACAAATGGTTATTCATTGATCCTTGAAGCCTTTGAGTGTTTCAAGTGCTTTTGAGTTTTTAGGCCCTTGAGTTTACTTTTATCGTTGACTATGGCTTTGATTGTTGACTGTTGACTTTTGACAATTTGACTTTTTAGCACTTTTCCCCTGTTATTCCATGATGTCCCTTTTAGGGACCTTTTGGATATATAACACGCCTTTTGATGTATTAGTTCCAGAATAGGGCTGTATCCGGAAAAAGCGATAAGATCATGGGTTTTCTACAATCAATAAATCAATCCAGTGTTTTGCATTCATTATAGTGCAAGCTCACATGTAGGTGCATTCAATCTTGTGTTTTGCATTCTTTCTAATGCAAGCTCACACGTAAGTGTATTCCATCAAGTGTTTCACATACATTCAATCAATCAATTGTTTTGCATTCATTCTAAAGCAAACTCCCACGTAGATGCATTTAGTCAAGTGTTTGGCATTTTGTCGGTATATAAAGTGGGTTACGAAGGGTTTAGTTATTGATCCTTGAAGCCATGGAGTGTTTCCTGTGCTTTTGAGTTTTTGGTCCCTTGAGTTCACTTTTATCGTTGACTATGGCTTTGATCGTTGACAATTGACTTTTGACAGTTTTACTTTTTGGCACTTTTTCCTAGTTATTCCATGATGTCCCTTTTAGGGTCCTTTTGTCTCCTTTTGGCTCTATAACACGCTTTTTGATGTATTAGTTCCAGAATAAGGCTGTATCAGGAAAAAACGATAAGAACATGAGTTTTCTACAATCAATCAATCAATCTGTTGTTTTGCATTCATTATATTGCAAGTTTTTTTTTTTTTTTTTTTATCAGCAAGTGAGGTTGTTAACGGGGTTCCCTACCCCTTCTCATTAATAATAAAAAATATAGTGAGTTACAATCGAATATAAGTTTTTCGCATAGCGTCGTCGTATACAATATTCTTTAAATCCTCAGAAAACGAGCTAGGGGATAACTTCTATGAAACTAACAGATGGGATATTACAAGCTAAAGCATCTGCTAACTTATTACATTCCTTATAAACATGCTTAATATCAAACATTTCCAAGTGGTCTATAATTTCGAACACATTTGCTAGCAACTTCCGTCCTGGCCAAGGCACTTTACTTCGTTTTTGTATAAACGAGATGACATTAGTCGAGTCTGTCCTAGCTTCAACCTTGCTGCATTGATGCTGCTTAGCTAGCTTTAAACCCTTGTAAACTCCCTCCTATTCAATAAGGGCAATAGTGTTGAACTTTGAGTTTCCTTTTGTTGCTGCCTTTACTTACCCTTGATGGTAGCGTAGAGCTACTGCCCACCCTCCATTGATCGTTGTTGCTGACTTGGACATGAACATTCCACTGTCGCATAAACCTCACTCTATCGGGCTCATCCTTCATTTTCAGTTCCAGGCTATGCAATTTGATCTTGACATCTTGAATAATCAGTTCCACAACCTGCTGGGCAATGCGATACTTGTTCTCGAATATTCGCTCATTTCGCTCTTGCCAGACACAGTAAAAAAATGCATTTGTACACAACCGAATCGCATCTTTTTTACATCCCTTCCCTTTACTCAATCTAATAATCCATTCCAACTCATCCTCCCATTCGACAGCCACTATTCTCGATATCCCTCCCTCAGGAGCATTTCGTTCCACACATAGCGTGCGAAACTACATTCATAGAACAAATGACGCTCTGTTTCATCCTTCGTCCACAAAATTCCACACAACACCGAATCAACCACTTTCTGCCTCTTGATTTCACAAGAGTTTTAATTCCTTCCCGAAACAAACATCCAACCAATAAAAGAATGACGAGGTATTTTGTTTTGAAACCATACCAGATTTCTCCAAGATACCGGCCGTCTCTTTCTCCGATCGAGTGATAGGTTTCCTTGAGTTGGAATTCACCATGCAATGTAGCGATCCAAACCACTTTGTCTGCGAGCCCCCAATCACCTCGACTTCATCTTACGCTTGCTTCATAACCTCGGGCATGTGTCTCTGCGCGATTACTGCTGCGGCACTTGCGGACCCCATTATGTATCGGACTCTTAACTTTTGCATTTAGACTCATATTTGATACATAGGTGAGCCTAGAGGAAAAAATAAGGCTTCGGGGATACCAACCGGGTGCCGGGGGTCCATCCATAAGTTGATATCACTGCCGGTCCCAACTTGGTACACTAGCTCTTTTGCATCATCTCTCCCCACAAAATAATACTCCTCTAGCTCCGAGGGCGGTCATTAGGAATGCTCATGTCCCAAAAGAACTTATCCTTTATTAGGTTCTTCCACACCCACTTAACCCAGAGTGTGTCTTTGCTACTAACAATATTCCAGACATGCTTCATATTAGCTGCTCTATTCATTACGGCCAAATTCCTTATTCCCATGCCCCCCTCGTCATAAGGATAACAGACATCCTTCCACCCAATAAGAGCATGGGCTGTGGTACAATCCGAACCTTTCCACAGGAAGTTTCGCAAAAGCTTTTGAACCTCGTCCACAATTCCTTTAGGAAGCCTAAACGATGATATCAAGTAAATGTTTAAGTTACTCAACACCACCTTGATCAGCTGTACTCTTCCCGCATACGACAAACTTTTCCCTTTCCAGCTCTGTATTCGCTTTGCCACTTTAGACACCAATGGTATACAATCAGAATATGAAAGCTTCGTTGTTATAAGTGGTAGCCCGAGATACTTAACTGGTAACGTACCAACTGGATACTGTAATACACCCTTTACTTCTTCACTCACCTCCTCAGTCATTCCTGCCATAAAAATCTGACTCTTACCCACATTCACTTCCAGTCCTGAACAAGCTCTAAACTTCCCCAGAGAATTTACTAGGCTTCTAACCGTGTTAGCATCCCCATTCATGAATGCAATCAGATCGTCTGCAAATGAAAGATGTGTTATAACCGGGTCGTTACACTTATAATGCAATCTAAACTCACCCCTTATAGCAGCCTGATTCATAATGTCAGAAAACAATTCCATTACCAAGACAAACAAGTACGGAGATATAGGGTCCCCCCTGCCTTATTCCTCTCTTCCCCTTGAAATACCCATACGGAGTCCCATTAACCATAATCGAATAGGAAGCAGTTCCTATACATTCTTTCAACCAGCCTATGAATTTCTCCGGTATCCCAATCCTTCTCATTGTAAATTCAACAACCTCCCATCTTACTGAGTCATATATGCCTTTTTCAGATCAATCTTAGTCGCACATCGTGGTGGATAAGCATCCCTGTGATAATTGTGAAGCAATTCCTGAGACAATAATATATTATCCTGAATGTTCCTCCCTAGTATAAAAGTTGACTGATTAAGCGACACCACCTCATGCATGATAGGTTTCATTCTCAGCGTCATAATCTTAGTAATACACTTGTACATCACATTGCAACAAGCAATAGCCCTATAATCATTCAAACTTGTAGGGGTCTGTATCTTAGGCACTAGTGATATACAAGTAGCATTTACTTCTCTGAGCATCCTACATGCCCTGAAGTAATTCTGTACCGCCCTAACAAAATCATCTCCCACAATTCGCCAAGCAGCCTTAAAGAACAATGGGGAGAATCCATCATTCCCTGGGGACTTATCACTGTCTATACCCGACAAAGCCTCGATAATCTCATCTCTTGTAATCTCTGCCACTAACCATTCTCTAGTGTCATTACTGATAACTTTTTGCGGCTGTATAGAATCAAAGCAATTAAAGTCTAGTTCCTGTAGGTTCTCTGGGGCATAAAGTTTCTTGTAAAATTGCACACATTCAGCCCCTATCTCATCCAAATCTTCTTTTACACTTCCAAGCCCATCCCTCAAACATGTTATCTTATTCACTGCCCTCCTAGCTCGAACAGACTTATAAAAATACTCTGTATTGTTATCCCCCACTGTAATCACCTGATCTCGCGACTTCTGCCTCACACTCTTCTTCTGATTTCGCACACTTGACATACTCTTTCATACATATCCTTTCTTCATCAATCCATTCTCTATTCAAAGGCTCTGTTTGCAATTTTGTTTGTATAAGATTCATCTCTTCCTTTTTCATTTGTGCTCTTGTCTTGACATTTCCAACCCTTTCTCTGTTCCATTCAATCAAAGCCCCCTTCACAATTTTAAGTTTTCTCATAAAAACATACATCGGATTTCCTACAACCTCACTCCCCCAGGCTTGCTGAACTATTTCCACAAACCCATCCTCACGAGTCCAGAAATTAAAGAACCAAAAGGACTTCTTATTCTGACCCTTTTGTTTTGAAGAATAAGTTACCATAGATGAATGGTCAGATACAGTACCCGATTCAAGAATTCAGCTTCAACGTCCTCAAACTCATCAAGCCATTCTGCATTTACAAGCACTCTGTCAAGCTTTCGCCAAATTCTAACATCTCTCCTGTTATTCCATGTTAATACATTCCCCTTGTATTTCATATTTGTGAGCCCCGCCATTGTAAGACATTGAAGAAAATCAGTATAATGAATCGGATGTGTTGGTCTCCCTCCAATTCTATCCTCTGAGCTCAGAACTGAATTGAAATCTCCTAATATCACCCATGGCCCATGATATGCACACGAGAAGTTTACTATTCTGTTCCACAGCTCTCTCCTTATAACCAAGTCAGTACTTGCATATACAATCGTTACCATGAACACCTTTCCACTAGTAATAGTTACCTCCACCGTTATATACTGCAGCTCCCTCTCCATAACTTTCACCTTGCACATGTTTGCATCCTAGCATACCCAGATCTTTCCTCTATCACTATACATGTAGTTATGCTCGACCTTCCACCCCTCACAACACTTTCTAACAGTTTTATCCATATTTTTTTGCTGGACTTTTGTCTCCACCAATCCCATAAGACTGAGTTTATGCTTCTTAATCAGCTCTCTAACTTCTATCTGTTTAAACCCCACATTTAGCTCCCTCATGTTCCAACATCCGATTTGTATCATTTAAATAAATGGGGGTGTATAAATTGGCCAGTCTTAGCCAAATCTTTACTAACACTCACTTTTCTGACCTGGGTATCCTGTTCATCCACTTTCTGACTTCTGTTCTTGCTCCCCGAACCACTAGCACCTAGATTCGTTCTAGCAGGAATAGTTCTGTATTTATTCGCCTTAGGACTTACCCCTGCGATCTCTTTTATCATCCTAGTTTCACTACGCCTTTCAGCCCCCGCTTGCACATGATGCTCTTCTCATGCTCTTATAGTATGCCTCCGTGATGGTGTTTCCCAACCCTCATTTTTATCTTCTTGGACTGTTTGCTCTTCTTGCGACCCATCAGCTCTTTTCATACTCTCCTCTATATGATCTTGTGCTTGTATAGGCTTAGCTATCTCCTCCTCTTCATTTTATGTTTTCTCATCCGCCCCAACCTTTTCCTTGCCCCTTAGCAGCAGTTTTTTTCTAAGCATCATTATCTTGTTTCTTCTGAATCCACACCCCTTGTTTTGAATCAATTTCCTTTTTCACCTTATAAGGACATGTAGTGTCTGTATGCCCAAACACTTGACAATTAGAACATTTGGCAGGCCTCCAATTATACTCAAATTTAACTTCAAAAGCTCTCCTTTGGTCAAGTACAACAGGCACACTCTCCGGATACCTGCAGTCCGTTTTTATTTCAATACAAACTCTGGCATAAGATGTTCTTGACATATTCTCCGTGGGTTTGTCTGTAAACAATGGGTTTCCAACAACACTTGCCACTTGGCTAAACCTTTCCTTTGTCCACATCTCCATTGGAAAAAAATTCATGATCACCCAAATAGGGATTGTCTTCAGCTCTCTCGTCTCCGATTCTACAAAGAGTTTCCATGGCCTGATTACGAAAAGATGACTCGCAATATGGAACGACCCAATGTCCTATACTGTCTGCCTATCATCCTCATTGCTTATCTGAAACATAAACATGTTGTCTCCATAAGGCTTCATTATAAAGTGATTCTTCAGCCTCCAAGTCCTTGCCACCATCTCCTTTACATAAGAAAAACTGAGTTTCTTGCCAACAAAGCTACCCACTATCACATTCTCAAATTTTTCCTTGATTTTTGCAAATTGGGTCGATTTCACATGAATCACTAGCCTGCCATCAATCACGTAGGAGGTACGTAGGTTAGTGACTCTTGACAAACAGCTTTCCTGTTCAGCATACTTGCCCCAAGTAACCCTCTTCTCCTCTTCTTCTTGAACAATCTCATTACCTTGTTCATCTTCATCCTCTGAGTCCGCACTGTTTAGAGCTCTCCCTGTTACCGTCTCTTCACCTTCCAAATCTTGTTTGGATGTTTCATTCAGATCCACTATTGTAGGAGACGCCATTTTGCTCTTCTCAGCACTCGAAGTCATAGTGACTTTCTTGAATATGAAGCCTCCATCATCACTAACTCCAGCAATCCTCGAAGCCACTTGCGTTTCTTTCCTATCCTCTGGTTTTCTGCTCTATACCGCCTCATTATTTTCCTCATTATCTTGGACTTGTTTTACCACCTCCAGAAGTCTCTTGGCCTCTCTAAGCAGCTCATTCATTTGGCTTGTTGTTAGACTCTCTGGTGATTCTTCCCTTTCCTCCCGCCTTTTCAAATCTATTTGAAACTCCTCCCACATCTTCCTTCTATATTTCTCCACAGACCCCTCTCCATATCGTGCCTTTATCTCACTCTCAAAACTATCAACCTCAAACTTTGAGTCGTCTGATGATGATTTCCCAACACTCCCAGTTGGTGTGCTAGGATTCTCGCCCTCTGTAACCCTAAACTCGTGTGTTTTTTGCATGTTTTTCCTAATTTTACGTAAAAAGACTAAAATGCCTCTAAGGATAAAAAATCACCCCTTAGAAGCCCCCATTAACAAAACTCAAGCTCTTTTGAACGGATTATTTAGTTATATTGCAAGTTTTTTTTTTTTTTTTTTTTGGGCAAGCGAGTTTTTTATATAGGTCCCCTACCCCTTTTCATTAAAATAGAATAATTAGCTTGTTACATTCGTATGTATAGTTTGCCTACTGCATCATCATATATTATTTTCTTTACATCCTCCGAAAATGAACTAGGCACTAATTCTATATAGCTAAATGTTGGAATATTACTTGCCAGTGCATCTGCAAGTTTATTAGCTTCTCTATATACATGAGTAATACTGAATACTTCTAGTTCCTCTCTCATCTGGTTAATGCTCTTCATCAACTGTTCTGCTTGCCATGGGTATTTCGTTCCAGCTTTGAAGAATGCAATAACATTTGCTGAGTCCGTTTGCACTCTTATTTTCCTAATTCCCTGCAAAATCGCCATTTTCAGCCTTTGTTCAATGCCTTGTAACTCTATTAAGGCTATGGTCCGCTTATTGGACCTGCCTTTACTTGCTAACCGAACTTGGCCCTGTTCATTTCTCAAAACTGCAGCCCATCCACCTACCGACCCCTGTAGAGTACTGTCTGTGTTTAAATTTTCTATTCCCTCTTTAGCTCTGGCCCACTTACAATACCTCTTCATCTTCTTCACTCGTGACTTCACACTGACATTCCACATTTCGCTGAACTGTTCCTTCTCAGGTCCATCACCCATCTTTATCTCCATAGATTGCAGCTTCGTTCTAACATCTGTTAATATTCTACTCACCACCTGAGAAGCAAGTACCTGTTTATTTTCGAAAATCTTCTTGTTTCTCGTTCGCCATATCCAGTATATATACCCATTCCATCCTAATCTAATAGCATCTTGTTTAGGCCGTTTCCCCTCTGACTTGCTCTGTACCCATTCAATCTCTGTCTACCATGTGCTTGTCTGTATTCTATTGTAACCCATTTTCTGCCTAATCAGCTGCCACACTTCCTTTGCGTATTCACAACCATGGAATAGATGTTCTACCGTCTCCACCTCCTTCCAGCACAAAATACATGTATCATTAGTAACTTGCTTCCATTCCTTCATCTTCTCTAAAGTTTTGAGTCCCCCTTTGATCGCCGTCCAACTAATGAACGAATGTCTCGGAATACTGTTTGAAAACCACACTAGCCGATGCCATGATACTAGCTATTTAATACCTCTCACTCCTTCATACGTGTCCCTCATAGGGTTGTACTCACCATGAATAGAAGCCGTCCAAACTAACTTATCTCTTCCCCCTATTATTTCTGTTTCATAATCAATCTGATCCACTATCTCTCTTATATGGACCTTTATTCGATCTTGAAAGTGCCATTCTCCTTGTACAATGAATTCAGCAGCCTTTGCATTTATGTGACATGTGGAGTCATACTTAAAAACTTGTGGAAACTTATCTATCAAAATTCCACTCGGATGCCACGGATCAAGCTAGAAACTTGTGTTGCTTCCGTCTCCTATTTGGTGTATAGCCACTTGAGCTGCTTCCTTTCTCTCTTTTAACAGATTTCGCCAACTCCAAGAACAATCATTTGGTATTTTGAGCTGTTAGAAGTTCATGCGTTTGATCAAGTTCCTGTGTACCCAGTCCACCCAAAGTGTATATGCCTTTGTTATTATTTTCCATATGTGCTTCATGTTAGCTGCTTGATTCACCTTTGCCAAATTCCTCAATCCCAGCCCTCCCTCCTCATATGGGTAGCACAGCTCCCCCCATCCAATCAGCGCATGTGACTGGTGACAGTCAGGCCCTGTCCATAAGAAATTTCTACACAGCCTATTTATATCATCAATAATCTTCTGTGGCATAATAAAGGCTGCAAACCAGTATACACTCAAGTTGTTGAGAACTGCTTTAACCAACTGCAATCTCCCTGCATATGACAACGCCTTTCCCTTCCAACTCTGTATCCTTCTTGTAACTTTTGTGAGTAAAGGACTACAATCAGTTGATCTCAATCTCGTCGTTATTAAGGGGAGTCCCAAACATTTCACTGGTAGCTCTCCTATTGAGAATTGTAGTATCCCCTCAATCTTTGTACATATGCTATCATCCACTCCGGCAAAATATATCTGACTCTTCTGGACATTCACTTCTAATCCCGTGCAAGCTTTAAAAATATTCAAGTTCTCTTTAAGCTTTGTTGTTGTTTGTACATCCCCGTGCATGAAGGCCATCAACTCATCTGCAAAGGACAAATGAGTTATAACTGGATTTTTGCATTTGTAATTTATACTCATTTGTTGTTACAGAATAGTGCATGATTTCCGAGAACAAATCCATCACACAAACAGGTAAGGGGACATCGGGTCTCCTTGTCTTATCCCCCTCCTTCCCTTGAAATACCCATATGGTGCCCCATTGATCATGATTGAGTAATGAGCTGATTCCACACACACTTTGACCCACTCAATAAATCTTCTAGGCATCCCAACTCTCTCCATAGCAAATTCAATAGCTTCCCATCTCACTGAATCATAGGCCTTTTTTATGTCCACTTTAACAGCACATCTTGGTGGTTCTGCATCCCTATGGTAGTTATGCATGAGTTCATGGGACAAATGTAATGTTGTCCCGATGCTCTTCCTCAGAATGAAAGCCGACTGGTTCATGTTTATCACCTTTGGCATTATCTGCTTCAGTCTTCTTGTCATCACTTTTGTAATACACTTGTATACCACTCCACAACACGCTATAGGTCTATACTCCCCCAGATTGGCTGGACTTTGTACTTTAGGTATAAGTGTAACGCAAGTAGCGTTAACTTCTTGAAGGAGCTGCCCTGATGTTAAAAATTTCTGAATTGCCTTTATGAACTCATCACCGATAACTCTCCATGTACACTTGAAGAATAGTGCTGAAAATCCATCAATTCTCGGCGCTTTTTCATTTCCAATATCTGCCAAGGCCTCTATGATCTCATCTCTTGTTATCTGCCACTGCAGATCTTCATGGTCTACGGCATTTATGGTCTGCCTTTGCCCCAATATCTTGAAACACTTCTAGGTTTATCTCTGCCATCTGATATGGGCTCTACAACTCCTTATAATATCGCACGCATTCCTCCCCAATGTCCTTGAAGTCTTGCATTGTATGGCCGTCTCTGTTAACCAAGCAAGTAATCTTGTTTACCACTCTACGAGCTTGTACAGATCTGAAGAAATAGGTACTGTTGTTATCACCGACACTGATTACCTGATCACGCGACTTCTCTTTGTAAAATCCTTCCTCTGCTGCCGCTGCTCGTACATAGTGCTTAAGTGCCTCTTTTTCCATAGTAATCAGTTCTCTGTTCAGGGCCTGTGCTTGTAAATGTGTTTGGATTCCATCCAGCTCTTTCTTCTTGTCTTTAACTCTATCAATTATGTTCCCTACTCTCTCTCGATTCCACTCAATCAGAGCCCCCTTTGTTACCTTCAGTTTTTTCATAAACACATACATTGGATTACCCTCTATCGGGCTTTTCCACTTTCTTCCATCGTTTGCATAAAACCCTCTTCATTGTGTCGAAGTTGAAAATTTTAATCTTTTGATTTCTCTGTTTCATAGATGTAACTACCATAGAGGAGTGGTCGGATATAGCACCTGGGTTTAAGAACTCAGCTTCATGGTCTTCAAACTCACCAATCCACTTTGAATTGGCCATCACTCTGTCGAGTTTGCAACTTACTCTCTCCATTTGCTTGTTACTCCATGTACCTTTGTACTTGATATCCACTAGTCCCGCAGAATTTACACAATTCAAAAAATCTGTAAACTGGTTCGGGATGACTTCTAACCCGAATGGTAAGCTTGTTTAGTTGTTAATGGTGGCCTCTAAGGGGTGATTTTTTATCCTTAGGGGTATTTAGGTCTTTTTCACAAAAATTAGGAAAAAACATGAAAAAAATACGAGAGTTAGGAAATATTAAGAGTCCGAACCCTAGCACCCCAGCTGGGAGTTTAGGGAAATCTTCATCAGGTCAGTTAGAGATAGAGGTAGATAGCTTTGAGACTGAGATTAAGGCAAGATATGGTGAGGGTTCGGTTGAGAGATACTGAAGAAAGCTGCTGGAGGAGTTTGGTATGAGTCTGAAACCGCTTAGAGAATGTGATGAACAACTGGAAAGGCGTATTACTAGAGAAGAATTACTAAGTGAGGCTAACAAACTGTTGGATGCGGTAAAAGCAGTCCAAGAAGAGGACAGTGAGTTGGTACAGTCCATAAACTCAGGAAAAAAAAAACTAGGAATACAAGGGGTTGCGAGAATATCAGGAGGTGGAGAAGATGATGACTTCATCTACACGAAAGTAACTAAAGATGCGAGATATGAAAATAGCAAAGAAAATGTTCCGGATATATCGGATCTGACTAGGAAAAAAGTTAACGAGAAGGAAGATGACCATGTAAGGCGGGGAGCCGAAACATGCAAAAGCAAAGAATGGGCCTAAGGGTCATGAAGGCCTACAGATTAAAAAGGAGTTGCTGGAGTTCACGCTAAGTAATGAACACAGAGAAGAACTTAGATGGAGCAACAACAAAGGAAACTCAAGATACGCTCTTGGAGATGCAGCAACATAGTGAGCAATATTATGCAAAATCCAAGATGATGAGAGGGGAGCAGACTACTAGAGAAAGTAAAACCGATGATGAGGGAGTAGGAAAAGAAACACTAGCAGACCAAAATGGGAAAACTGAATAGAGAGCAGCAAAGACGAGCTCATGGGCAGATATAATTGGGAAAAAAACGGTAGGAAGTGCGGCATTGACCTATGTTCCTCCAGCCATAGTGAATGGAAAGCCAGTTATACACGTTACAACTGAGCAATTCTCAGAGTATAACAAAAAGTTTGATAACTTAATTGTTGGATCCTTTGTTGGTAGGCGTATGAATTACAATTATGTGAAGGATATCGTGAGTAGAACGTGGGGGATAAAAAAATTTGTAATGAAGCCGTATGGGGAAGCCATGTTTACATTCAAGTTTGAGACTGATGAGGAGAGACAAGCAGTATTGGATGTAGGATCCTTTCATATTGCCAGCCAACTGTTTGTTGTGCGGCCTTGGAAAACGTTTGTTGAAGCAGAAACGAAGGAACTGTGAACCATACCTATATGGGTGATTGTCAAAGGCTTGCCAATGGAGATGTGGAATAAAGATGGCTTTAGCCAAGTGGGAAGTGCAGTGGGAATACCAATGTTTACAGACTGATTAACTGAGAATATGACCAGAACAAGTTATGCGAGAGTATGCGTTGAGATTGATAATCGAAAGCTGCTCGTTACCTGAATACATTCGGTAATACTTGATCAAAGGAGGGCGTACAGAGTAACTTTTGAATATAATTGGAAACCACCTAAGTGTGAGAATTGTAAAGTTTTCGGGCACTCTGACCATAGATGTCCGAAGAAGGAGAAGGTGGAAACAGGAGCAGCAAACAAAGTATGGCTACAGAAGGAAAAAAATGACAAGAAGGAAGAAGAGAAGGGAGAGAAAGGGCAGCAAAAAGAGAGTGATAAACCAAAGGCAGAACTCACAGAAAGCTCAGAAAGAAAGGAAGTTCAAGAAGTACATATTGTAGAGGATGAAATGGGCTGGGAGTCACCCAACAAGAAGCATAGATGTAAGGCCAGAAATTTGCAAGGGGAAGACAGCCCTCGAACAGTGGAAATAGTAGGAAAAGAAGGGAATGAAACAAAGAAGATGATGACAGAAGGAATAGAGGATGAGAAGGAACATGATGTGAGTGGCATACAGAAGAGAGACATACGAGACAAGGGAAAAAATGTAATGGAGAAGAAACAAGCAGAAAAATCAGAAGGTAAGGAGGCAGAAATGCAAACTGAACCAGGGAAGAACACTACCAGAGGAACAAACAATGTAAAAGGAGGGAATGCCACTCAAGGAGGGAAACTCAACATAGTGACAGCCAAGTACGGTCACTCTAAGCATCCAAATGTGAACAAATGAGTACACACCTCGGTTGCTGGAACATGAGGGGATTCAACATGAATTTCAAACAAGTAGAAGTGAAGGATATGGTAAGGAAATACAATATGAGTATCATGGGTCTAGTGGAAACAAGAGTGAAAGAAGAAAAAAGAGAGCGAGTATTTAACAAAACGTTTAACCAGTGGGCAATGGAGGAGAACTATGCACATAATGCTTTGGGGAAAGTATGGTTTTGTTGGGATCCAAGAGTATGTACAGCCGAGTTAGTAAGGAAGGATGATCAACATATAACAATGGAGGTGGCTACCATAACCGGAGAAGAGTTCATAGTCTCGATTGTGTATGCAAGTGTTGATATGATGGAAAGACGACAACTATGGAGGGAGCTAGTAGACATGTCATGTACTATAATAAAGCCATGGATAGTCCTTGGGGACTTCAACTCAATTCTGAACCCCCAAGAAAAGGTAGGAGGACTAGAAGTAAGGCCGCAGCAATTCTCAGATCTTATGCAATGTGTGAATTCAGCAGGACTAGTGGATATGAAGTATAAGGGAAATTTTCTAACATGGAACAACAAGCAAGAGGAGAGAATAAGCTGCAAACTGGATAGAGTTATGGTCAACGCAGAGTGGATAGATGGATTTGAAGATCATGAAGCTGAATTTTTAAACCCCGGAGCTATATCAGACCACTCATCGGTGGTAGTCACGTCACTAGTGCAGAGAAATCAAAAGAAGAAGTCTTTTAAGTTTTTTAATTTCTGGTACAAAGAAGAGGGGTTTATGAAAACAGTGGAAGGGGCATGGCAAAACACTGTAGTGGGTAATCCAATGTTCATACTAATGAAGAAGTTGAAGATAACGAAGGGAGCCCTTATAACATGGAACCGTGAGAGGGTTGGAAATGTGGTGAGCAGAATAAAGGAAACAAAGCAGCAAATGGACACGATCCAAACAGAGTTACAAACAAAGCCCATGGACAGAGGACTCATTCTTAGAGAGAGAGAAGCAGTAAAGCACTATGTGCGAGCAGCTAAGTCAGAAGAGGGGTTTTATAAACAGAAATCGCGCGATCAAGACATAACTATAGGTGACAGCAATACTTCGTATTTTTTCAAATCGGTACAGGCACGCAGAGTAGTAAACAAAATAACATGTCTGGTTGATAGTGATAGGAATGTGATGCAAGATTTTGATGACATTGGAGCTGAATGTGAGCGATACTATAAGGAGCTATATAGTCCAGATCAGATGCAAGGGATGGACTTCAGTGTTTTTCAGGAAATAGGGCCACGGCAAGCAATACACAGCACAGATTTTGCGGAGTTACAAAAACCAGTTTCAAGAGATGAGATAATAGAGGCTCTAACAAACATTGGAAACGATAAAGCTCCAGGAAGTGATGGATTCTCTTCATACTTCTTCAAGTGCACATGGCGCGTCATTGGGGATGATTTTGTCAAGGCAGTTAGGAATTTCTTCATCTCAGGTCAGATGCTACAAGAAGCTAATTCAACCTGCATTACACTTGTACAAAAGGTGTAGAGTCCGTCAAGTTTGGGGGACTACAGGCCAATAGCGTGTTGTGGAGTGGTGTACAAGAGCATTACTAAAGTGATGACAAAGAGAATGAAACAGATTATGCCCAAAGTGATCAATTTGAATCAGTCTGCCTTCATCACAGGGAGAAGCATCCAAGATAATATTTTATTATCTCATGAACTAATGCATAACTATCACAGAATGAAACTCCGCCCGCGATGTGCAGCTAAAGTGGACCTCGAAAAGGCTTATGATACGGTAAGATGGGAAGCGGTGAGTTTTGCTACTGAAGAGAGTTGGATTCCCCGCATTTTATTGAATGGGTGAAAGTGTGTATGCAAACAGCTGGTTACTCTATAATGATTAATGGAGCACCATATGGATATTTCAAAGGCAGACGAGGGATAAGACAAGGAGACCCCATGTCTCCTTACTTATTTGTGCTAGTGATGGACTTATTCTCGGAAATCATGCGATCTGATGTCACTAATAACCAATTACCGCTACATCGAAGTGTATGAACCCAATGATTACACACTTATCTTTTGCGGATGATTTGGTGGCTTTTATGCATGGAGATACACAAACAGCTACAAAGCTCAGAGAAAATCTTAACACCTTTAGGGCATGCACTGGCCTTGAAGTTAATGTCCAGAAAAGTCAGATATTCTTTGCTGGAGTAGATGAGGTGGTTTGTACAGAGATTAAAGGAGTGTTACAGTTCCCAAAAGGAGAGTTACCAGTAAATTACTTGGGATTACCATTGATTACCACAAGATTGAGAACCACAGATTGCAGTCCGTTAATCTTAAAAGTTACAAGAAGAATTCAGAGTTGGAAAGGGAAGTCGCTATCATATGCAGGGAGATTGCAATTGATTAAAGCAGTTCTAAATAATCTAAGTGTGTATTGGTTTGCATCTTTTATTATACCTCAGAAGGCAATTGACGATATTAACAGGCTGTGCAGGAATTTTTTATGGACAGGGCCTGACTGCACGCAGTCACATGCATTGATAGGATGGGAAAGCATATGCTTCCCGTATGCTGAAGGTGGACTTGGCATAAGGGATCTCTCGAAGGTGAATCAGGCAAGAAATATGAAGAATATCTGGAAACTGGTTACAAAGGCAGATAACTTATGGGTTGATTGGGTGCACAAGAACCTAATCAAAGACAGAAACTTCTGGCAGCTGAAAGTTCCTAATGATTGTTCATGGGTTTGGAGAAATGTGCTTAAGGATAGAAAGGAAGCAGCTCAAGTGGCGGCACATCAAATTGGAGATGGCAAAAACACAAGTTTTTGGCTTGATCCTTGGCATCCGACTGGCATCTTAAGAGATAAGTTTCCGCAAGCTTTTATATACAGCTCCAGTGGACACCTTAATATCAAAGTATCTGAATTTGTAGTGCAAGGGGGATGGTACTTTCCAGAACATATTGAGAATGGGATACATGAGATTGTTAAACAGGCAAAGGATGAAATAGAGATAATGGGGGGAGAGGATAAACTGGTATGGACTGCAACGAGTCAAGGAGATTATAACTTGAGAGATACATATGAAGGTTTGCGAGGGATAAGGCAAACAGTTGCATGGCATCGAACGATTTGGTTTGCTAACCGAATACCGCGACATTCTTATATCAGCTGGATGGCGATGAACAAGGGACTCAAGACACTTGATAAGATGAAGAAATGGAAGAAAGTCACTTCTGACAGTTGCATATTGTGTTGGAGAGATGTTGAGACGGAAGAACACTTATTTCATGAGTGTACATTCTCTATGGCAGTGTGGTAGATGCTTTTAGAGAAAATGGGTTTTAACAGAGCAACAGCTGTGACATGGCGACAAGAAATTGAGTGGGTGCAGAGAGTTTCAGCAGGAGGAGGGCCAAAGCAAGATGCTATAAGGTTAGTATGGAATGCTTACATTTATTGGATATGGAGGAGTCGGAATGATAAGATATTTGAGAACAAACAGAGAGTAACCCAGCAGGTTGTGCAACTGGTGCTAAGTGATGTGAGGACGAAGTTGCAATCACTGGAAATCACGATGGAGGGTGGACCAGAAAAAGAACACTTTCAAAACACATGGAACTTGGAGGTTCTTACGAAACAGAGGAAACAGAGACACTGTAAGTGGGAACGAGCAGAGGCTGGGATTTCAAACTTGAATACAGACGGTACTTTACAAGGGCTTGTAGGTGGTTGGGCTGCGGTCGTACGAGATGAGCATGGGCAGGTCCAAGTAGCAAGTAAGGGAAGGGCCAGCAAGCATACTATTGCGCTAATAGAACTGCAAGGTGTGGAAAAAGGGCTCGAAATGGCTATAGCACATGGCTTTAAGCATATCAAAGTGCAAACTGATTCAAAAAATGTGATATCTTTTTTCCAAAATTAGAGGCAGTATCCGTGGCAAGCAGAAAAGATGATGCGGAATATTAGCAAGATGAGAGAGCAATTAGAAGTTTTTTCTATTACTCATGTATATAGAGAGTCCAACAAATTAGCTGACGCTATTGCTAGCACTATACCCACAGTTAGCTACACAGAGATAGTTCCTAGTTCATTCTCAGAGGATGTAAAGAAAATAATTTATGATGATGCTATAGGAAAACTATATGTAAGAATGTAACATGCTGATACTTTTCATTTATAATAAAAAGGGGTAGGGGACCCCGTTAACAACCTCGCTTTTCCAATAAAAAAAAAATGACTTCTAACCCTCCTTTCTTCTCTTGTGGACTCAATATGGAGTTAAAATCCCCCATTACTAACCATGGCTTTTGTATAATGCAAGATAAATCTATTACAGCTCTCCATAGTTCTCTTCTTTCATTCATATCCACACTTGCATAGACTATTGTGGCCACAAACTCCTCCCCTGATATCGTGGCCACTTCCATGGTTATCTGTTGATCATCCTTCCTCAATAAAGTTTCTGTATATACTCTAGGATCCCAACAAAACCATACTTTCCTCAAAACATTATGTGCATAGTTATCCTCCATTGCCCACTTGTTAAACGTTCTCTTAAACACTCGCTCTCTTTTTTCTTCTTTCACTCTTGTTTCCACTAACCCCATGATACTCAGATTGTATTTCCTGACCATATCCTTCACTTCTACTTGTTTGAAATTCATGTTGAATCCCCTCATGTTCCAGCAGCTGAGATGTGTACTCATTTGATAACATTTGGTTTCTTAGAGTGACCGTACTTGGCTGTCACTATGCTAAGTTTCCCTCCTTGAGTGGTATTTTTAGTGGCTGTAATTCCACTCATCTTGTTTCCTTTTGCACTACTTGTTTCTCCTTTGTTATTCTTCCCTTGTTCGCTTGGTAAGTCTGCCTCCCTACCTTCTGCTTTTTTCAGTTTGTTTCTTCTCCATGCTATTTCTCCCCCCCTCCTTTTTTTTTTTTTGAACGGCAAGCAGGGTTTTTACCCCTATTTTATTCATAATAAAATCATAGCTCAGTTACATTCTTACATATTCTTTGCCCGTGGCATCATCATATATAATCTTTTTTACATCTTCTGAAAAAGAACTAAGATTATATTCTATATAACTAACAGTAGGTAAGGTAGATGCTAGTATATCTGCTAGTTTATTTGTTTCTCTAAATACATGCATAATTAAAAATTCTTCTAGCTGTTCTATCATGTCATGTATCTCTTTCATCATGTGATGTGCCCCTCCATGGGTATGCTTGCGCTTTATCCTTCATGTAATGTTGTTACACAAGTCGAAATCGTTTTTATGCCTCATTCTTTGATATCCTTTTTGCAATCCAAGTCTCAGCCCTTGTTCAAGCCCTTTGCAATTCAATCAAGTCTATTGAATCATAGTCTGCTTTGCCATGTGTTGCTGCAACCACAACCCCATTCACATCCCGAAACACTGCTGCCCATCCTCCTTGACTTCCTTGTAGTGTGCCATCCGTATTCAGGTTGTATATGCCTTCTCCAGCTCTCTCCCAACAGCAGCGCTTCACCTTCCTTTGCTTCGCTCTCACTTGAATGTCCCATCTCTCCATGAAGCTGTTCCGTTCGGGCCCCTCCTCCATTTCAGCTTTGAGTGACTATAGTTTGATCTTAATGTCCCTTATGATCTCCTTCCCCACATGCTCTGCCACATTTTCTTTTTGCTGAAAAATTCTCTGATTTCGCTCCTGCCACACTTTGTATATGAAGCCAGTAAACACTAACCGAACTGCATCTTGCTTATAGCCTTTTCCCTTCGCCACCTTTTGTACCCATGCAATTTCTAGCTGCCATGAAGCAGCTCTCGCCCTTTGATAACCTGCAAATTTGAGTACATATTGCCATATAAACTTTGAGTAACTACAATCAAAGAAAAGGTGTCTCACTGTCTCTCTTTCCCTCCCACAGATAACACAAGTATCGTCTTGTACTATATTCCACTCCTTCATCTTGTCTAGTCTTTAATCATTCGCTCAGAGTTAGCCAAGCTGTAAACGAATGCCTCGGAATTCTGTTGGGAAACCAGATGATGCTATGCCATGTATTCAGTCTCTTTGTGTCTCTTACACTCTCATATGTGTCTCGAGTGTGTACTCCCCTTATCGGCGATTCCGGATGACTCTGTCCTCACCTCTGCCCACCTTAACCCCTTCTTCCATTTCGCTAATAATGTCTGGCATATGGACTTGTATGTTCCATGGTATATTCCAATGCCCATTTTCTATCAAGTTTGCGACTGATGCATTTAGATTACAAGTTGAATCATAAAGAAGAGATAATGGAAAAAACTCTTTCAGTATGCCCATCGGATGCCATGGATCCAACCAAAACTTGGTGTCCCTTCCATCTTCAATCTGATGTTGAGCAATGTGTTTCGCATCCTTCCTGTTCTTCAAGATATGACGCCATACCCATGAACAATCATTGGGTATCGCTAACTGCCAAAAGTTTCTGCCCTTTATCAAATTCAGCTTAACCCATTTTACCCATAGCGTCTCTTTCCCACTCACTAGATTCCAAATATGCTTTAGATTTGCTGCCATATTGGAGGGGCTGAGGTTTCGAATCCCAGGACCACCTTCTTCATAAGGGAAACACAAACTTTCCCAACTAATAAGTCATGGGATGTAGCACATTCCGGCCCCGACCACAAGAAGTTTCTGCACATTTGATTTATTGTATCTATTGTTTGTTGTGGCAACACAAAAGAGGACGTCCAGTAGATGCTCATGTTATTCAGTACTGCCTTTAACAACTGAAGTCTCCCGATATCACGATAGTCGCGGCCCCTTTCCATGCTTGTATCTTGGTCCTTACCTTTTCTATCAAGGCCACACAATCAGTATTCTTTAACCTCGTCTTTATTAAAGGTAGTCCCAGATATCTTACCGGCAACTCTCCTCTTTGGAACTGAATAATGCTCTCGACTTGTGTACATCTTGTCGCATCCATACCCGAGTAGAACATATTGCTCTTCTGTAGGTTAACTTGCAATCCCGAGCACTTTTCAGCTTGCTTTCGAGTTTTCTTCAGCCGCCAGATCTTGTTTCCAAGTCTCCATTCATGAATGCAATTAAATCATCTGCGAAAGATAGATGTGTGATGAGTGGATTCCTGCATTTATAGTGGAGCCTATATTCTCCTTCCTCCACTTTCCGTCTAAGCATTTGAGTGAAAAACTCCATGACTAGAACAAATAAATATGGTGACATTGGGTCCCCTTGCCTGATTCCTCTCTTTCCATTGAAATACCCGAAATGAGCTCCATTTAACATAATGCTGTATCTCGGAGTTTCTATGCATTTCTGAATCCACTGTACAAACTGTAAGATGACTCCAATTCTCGTTAAAGCAAACTTGACAGCCTCCCATCTTACAGTATCATAAGCCTTCCTTAGATCAATCATAGCTGCACATCTAGGTGGCCCATGATTCCGGTGGTAATTGTGTAGCAGCTCGTGTGAAAGCAGTATATTATCAAGAATACTTCTGCCCGAAATGAATGCTGACTGATTGAGAGATATTACTTGAGTCATGAAAACTTTCATCCTACGTGTCATGATCTTTGTAATGCTATGGGCCTGTAATCCCCCAATGAACTAGGCTTTGGTATCTTCGGAATCAAGGTTATACATGTTGTATTCACCTCCTGTAGCATCATACCCGACTTGAAAAAGTTCTTCACAGCTTTAACAAACTCATTTCCTATAATCCTCCACGTAGCCTTGAAGAATAAGGAAGAGAACCCATCACTCCCTGGTGCTTTGTCACTGTCTATACCTAATAAACATTCAATAATTTCATCTCTAGTGACCTCCTTTATCAGCTCCTCTTGAGTATTTTGATCCAACTACTCTACCTCAATTTCCTCTAACATACTAAAATCCATTTCCTCCATCTGGTCCGGACTATATAGGTCAGTATAAAACATCATGCATTCTTCCCCTATACTCTCTATTTCTTCCAGAACCTTTCCATTCCCATCTCTCAGGCAAGTAATTTTGTTTGTCATCCTTCTCACTTTTACTGAGTTAAAAAAATACTTTGTATTGCTGTCTCCAAGTGTCACTACCTGGTCCCTTGATTTTTGTTTACATTCATTCTCCTCCTCTATTACAGCTTTGACATACTTTCTTCTTATCACTCTTTCCTGTGTAATGAGTTCCTGGTTCAATGGCTGACTTTGTAGCTGAGTTTGTATTCCTTCTAGTTCTCTTTCCGCTTCTACTTTCCTTGTGCACGCCTTTCCTTTCTCTCTGTTCCAGCTTATTAGAGCATTCTTTACATTCTTCAGCTTCTTTGTGAACGTGTACATTGGGTTTCCTACCACTGAAAACCCCCATGCCTCTTTAACCACCTCAAAAAACCCCTCCTCATCAATCCAATAATTAAAAAATTGAAATGACTTTTTACACTGACCTTTGGTTCTTATCGTTTCCACTACCATTGATGAATGATCAGATGTTGCTCCTGGATTTTTAAAGGTCGCTTCTGTATCTCCAAACTCATTTATCCACTCCATATTGACCATGACTCTGTCTAGTTTCCTCCATAGCCTCACTGTTTGCTTATTACTCCATGTTAAGAAATTGTCGGAATATTTCAAATCGACTAGGCCAGCCATTATGACACAATGCATCAAATCTTGGAAGTGGTGCGGTCTTGTCTCCGTTCCTCCTACTCTTTCTTGCCCATTCATAACTGAGTTAAAATCCCCAATTACAATCCATGGCTTCTGTACATTACCAGATATCTGAATCAAACTCCTCCAGAGCTCTCTCCTTTTGTTCCTATCAATTGATCCATAAACCATTGTTATTACAAATGTTTTCCCATTCATCAGTTCAGCGTCCATGGTTATACTCTGTTCATCTTTCTCTATAGTGGTCATGTTACAATTATGTGGGTTCCAGTAGCACCATATCCTTCCCAGTTTACTATACTCGTAGTTATGTTCCGCCATCCATCCATTACAACAGCCATTAATGACATCTTGCATATTTGCTTGCTTCACTTTCGTTTCAATCATTCCAAACACACTTAATTCTTTCCGTCTTATCATGTCTTTCACCTCAATCTGCTTAAAAGCTTTGTTTAGGCCCCTTACATTCCAGCATCCTATACCAATCCCCTTGTTTCGTATTTCCCTTTGCTGGATACCACTAGCTTCCTGCTTTTTCTCAACCTCTGTTCCTTCTGCCCTCATCTTCTTTATTTCATTCCCTTCTGTCTCCACTCGTTTCCCAGTTTGTGGGTTGTCTTTCCCCTCCAAATTTCTGGCCTTACATCTGTGCTTCTTGTAAGGTCCCAGCCCTTATCATCCTCTACGATATGTACTTCATGGACTTCCTTACTTCCTGAGATTTCTGCGAGTTCTACCTTTTGTTCATCACTTTCTATTTGCTTCCCTTTCACTCCTTTATCTTCTTCCTTCCTGTCATTTTTTTCCTTTTGTAGCCATACTTTACTTGTATCTACTGTTTCTGTTTTCTCCTTCTTCGGGCATCTTTGGTTAGAGTGTCGGAAAACTTTACAACTCTCGAACTTTGGTGGTTTCCAATTATACTCAAAAGTCACTTTGTATGCTCTCCTTTGATCAAGTATCACTGGGATGTAATCTGGGAACACGCATTCTTTCTTGTGTATTGCAAGCTCACACGTAGGTGCATTCAATCTTGTGTTTTGCATTCTTTCTAACACAAGCTCGCTTGTAGGTACGTTCATTCAATCAATCGAGTGTTTTTCATTCATTCTAATGCAAGCTCACACGTAAGTGTATTCCATCAAGTGTTTCGCATACATTCAATCAATCAAGTGCTTTGCATTCATCCTAATGCAAACTCCCACATAGATGCATTTAGTCAAGTGTTTTGTATTTTGTCTGTGTATAAAGTGGGGTTATAGGGTTTGGAAGTTGTTCATCTTAGATCTATCTTAGATGATCTAGGTTAAGGTTTAGGGTTTAGAGGCTTAGTCCTTGTCTTACAAAGAACAGTCATTGATCCTTGAAGCCTTGGAGTGTTTCTAGTGCTTTTGAGTTTTTAGGCCCTTGAGTTCAGTTTTATCGTTGACTACGGCTTTGATCATTGACCGTTGACTTTTGACAGTTTTACTTTTTGGCACTTTTTCCCAGTTATTCCATGATGTCCCATGTAGGGTCCTTTTGTCTCCTTTTGGTTCTATAACACGCCTATTAATGTATTAGTTCCAGAATAGGGTTGTATCCGGAAGAAGTGATAAGAACATGAGTTTTCTTCAATCAATCAATCAATCCGGTGTTTTGAATTCATTATATAGCAAGCTTTTTTTTTTTTTTTTTTTTTTTGGTTGGTAAGCGAGGTTTTTAGAGAGGTCCCCTACCCCTTTTATTAGAAATAAAAAATTGTAAACAGCTTGTTACATTCTCACTCTCTCAAGTATTGCTTACCCCTTGCATCATCATATATAATTATTTTTACATCTTCTGCAAGCAAATTCGGTAATAATTATAAATAATTACATGATGGAATATTAGCTGCAATAGCATCAGCTAACTTATTAGACTCTCTGAATACGTGAAAAATGGTTATCTATTCAAATTGGGCTTTCATTCGCAAAATAGCCCGAACCATCTTTTATGCCTACCATGGGTGTCGGCCCCTCTCCTTTAAGAAGGCTATTACGGTTATTGAGTCAGTCTATTTTTGAAGTCGTCTTGTTCCTTTTGATAGCACCATTTTCATCCCCTGCTCCACTGGTTCCAACTCGATGAGGTCGATCGATGGCTTACTTGCTCTACCATGGCTAGCCGATAATACCCTTCATGAATCTCTAATCAATGCTGCCCAACCCCCAAGTTAACCTTGGAGTGTGCCATCTGTATTGAGGACATGAATTCCCAGTTCTGATTTCTGCCACCGCACAAATTTGTGCTTCCTTTGCTTTATTACTACCTCCACATTCCACTTATCAACTCAATCTCTGGCCCATATTCCATTTTTAACTCTATTGCCTAGGGCTCAACCCTGGACAGGCGGTGGAAACTGCCAAGCTGGAGTACGGTAGGGGCAGAGGAAATTTCCGGTGGAGCGGTGAAATGCGCAGAGATCGGAAAGAACACCAACGGCGAAAGCACTCTGGCTGGGCCGACAATCGACGAGAGGCGAAAGCTAGGGGAGGCGAATGGGATTAGATACCCCAGTAGTCCTAGTCGTAAACGATGGATACTAGGCGCCATTTGTCGTATCGACCGATGCAGTCTTTGTAGCTAACGCTGTTAAGTATCCCGCCTGGGAGTATGCGTTAGCAAGAATGAAACTCAAAGGAATTGATTTTTGGCCCCCACAAGCGGGGGAGCATGTGGTTTAATTCGATGCAAAGCGAAGAACCTTACCGAGGGGCTTGACATGCCGTGAATCCTCTTGAAAGAGAGGGTGCCTTCGAGAACGCGGATACAGGTGGTGCATGGTTGTCATCAGCTCGTGCCGTAAGGTGTTGGGTTAAGTCCTGCAACGAGTGCAACCCTCGTGTTTAGTTGCCACCGTTTAGTTTGGAACCACTGAGCGGTGCCGGTGATAAGCCGGAGGAAGGTGAGGATGACGTCAAGTCATCATGCCCCTTATGCCCTGGGCGACACCACGTGCTACAATGGCGGGACAAAGGGTCGCGATCCCGTAAGGGTGAGCTAACCCCAAAACCCGCCCTCGGTTGGATTGCGGTGCAACTTCGCTGCATGAAGTTGGAATCGCTAGTAATCGCCCGGTCGACCATACGGCAGTGAATTCGTTCGGGCCTTGTACACACCGCCCGTCACACTATGGGAGCTGGCCATGCCCGAAGTCGTTACCTTAACCGCAAGGGGATGCGAAGGCAGGGCTAGTGATTGGAGTGAAGTCGTAACAAGGTAGGCGTCTTTGGAAGGTCTTGGTGGATCACCTCCTTTCGGGGAGAGCTAATGCTTGTTGAGTATTTTGGTTTGACACCGCTTCACACCCAAAAAGAAGCGAGCTACGTCGAGCTAAGCTTGGAGATGGAAGTCTTCTTCGTTTCTCAATGGTGAAGTAAGACCAAGCCCACGAGCTTATTATCCTAGGTCGAACAAGTTGATTGGATCCCCTTTTCGTCCCCATGTCCCTCCGTGTGGCGACATGGGGGACGAAAAAGGAAAAGAGGAATGGGGTTTCTCTCGCTTTTGGCATAGCGGGCCCGATGGGAGTCCCGCATCGCGACGGGCTATTAGCTCAGTGGTAGAGCGCCCGATAATTCGTCGTTATTGCACGGGCTGTGAGGGCTCTTAGCCACATGGATAGTTCAATGTGCTCATCGGCCCCGACCCGGAGATGTGGATCATCCAAGGCACATTATGACATCCCTCCCACTTTACACCTCGGAAGGCATCATTCTTATTTCTTATAGAGAAGAGAGAAATGCGCTTTCACATCTTCTTAACCCGAAATGGCTGAGGAGAGGAAAGGTTCCCTTTTGAGGGTACTCCCGAACGATCCAGTGGAGACGGGGTGGGGCACTGTAGCTCGAGGATTAGAGCACGCGTGGCTCACGAACCACGGTGTCGGGGTTCGAATCCTCCTCGCCCACAAACTATGGAACTTTACCTCTGGGGGTAGGAAAATCATGATCGGAATAGCGGACCAAAAACTATGGAACTTGGGTGTGGGTCTTTTGTCGAAATGGAATGCTTTTGCTGTTTTATTTATCGCGAAGTATATTACCATTAAATATGGTATTCCGTATAAAGAATCGGCATATTTTTGTGTTTTTACTCCCCAGAACTCTTCCTCGGCCGGGCTTGGGCTGAATAGCGAACAAGTACAAGTATTAGTAGCATAGCAAAATCGTTACTTCGTCATTAATATGTTTGCTCGCGGTAATTGTGGCCTCTCGGGAGAATCGATGACTACATCTTTGATGCACTGCTAGTACATCTGAGAATTCTTAATTGGCTAGTTGTAAATAGCCCTGGGGCTATGGAACAAAGGATTATCCCGGATCTACACCGAGGTATTGACGGCGATTCTCAAATATTGCAGAACAGAATGTGATACGATGAGATAGAATGCAATAGAGACAAAGACATGGAACGGGTTACCTACTCCTAACGGTCAAAGCGAGCCCTTTCATTTTGAATTCTTATTTTGAATTAAAGAATTCAAAATGAATCAAATCTCCCCAAGTAGGATTCGAACCTACGACCAATCAGTTAACAGCCGATCACTCTACCACTGAGCTACTGAGGAACAACGGGAAATTAGATCTCATAGTTCTCAACCCATGACCACTATGAGCCCGAAGCTTCCTTCGTAACTCCCGGAACTTCTTCACAATGGCTCCATTCCATGCCTCATTTCATAGGGAACCCCAAAGTGGCTCTATTTCATTATATTCCATATCCCAATTCCATTAATTTAATATCCCTTTGGTGTCATTGACATAAGAAATGTCGTTTCTAGCCTATCTATTTTGCCAAAAGGAGACAAAAGGATCCTAAAAGGGACATCATGGAATAACTGGGGAAAAGTGCCAAAAAGTCAAACTGTCAAAAGTCAACGGTCAACAATCAAAGCCATAGTAAATGATAAAAGTGAACTCAAGGGCCCAAAAACTCAAAATCACTTGAAACACCCCAAGCCTTCAAGGATTAATAACTAAACCCTTTGTAAGACAAGGACTAAGCCTCTAAACCCTAAACCCTAGCCTAGATCATATAAATTAGATCTAAGATGAACAACTTCCAAACCATATAACCCCACTTTATACACCGACAGAATGCAAAACACTTGACTAAATGCATCTACGTGGGAGTTTGCATTAGAATGAATGCAAAGCACCTGATTGATTGAATGTATGCGAAACACTTGATGGAATAAACTTATGTGAGCTTGCATTAGAATGAATGAAAAACACTTGAATGATTAAATGAACGTACCTACAAGCGAGCTTGCGTTAGAAAGAATGTAAAACACAGGATTGAATGCACCTACGTGTGAGCTTGCAATATAATGAATGCAAAACACCGGATTGATTGATTGATTGTAGAAAAGTCATGTTCTTATCGCTTTTTTTGGATACAACCCTATTTTAGAACTAATACATCAAATGGCGTGTTTTAGAGCCAAAAGGACCTAAATGGGACATCATGGAATAACTGGGAAAAAGTGCCAATAAGTAAAACTGTCAAAATTCAACGGTCAACGATCAAAGCCATAGTCAACGATAAAAGTGAACTCAAAGGCCCATAAACTCAAAAGCACAGGAAACACTCCAAGTAGGGCTGGCAATGGGTTGGATCGGTCCGGATATATGCAAATCCAAAACCGATCCGCTTTTCAACAATACAGACCCAGAACCGGACCCGACCCGAATAGATATTTGAGTTAGAGAATCAGAACCGAACCAAAAACTTCTTTTTGATTCCGGATCCGATCCGTTCCGAACCAATAAGCTCAATTTCAACCCGATGAATCGAGTTTTTTTTTATAATTAGATCATAATTTTCATTATATAAATATTAAATAATTTTTTTTGCTAAACACAAAAACAAGATACACAAATCCAAAAGGCATAATGAATGATTTGAAATCCAAATTTGTAAAGGGGGATTTCCCTTTAGATAGAAACCATATTTTAATTATGTAAAAAAATATCGTAATATTACATATGTATTTGACATATCTTATTTTGGAACTTTAAATATTGCAATATTGCATAAGGTAATAGAAATATATGGTGGAGAAAAATTATGAAGAATAAGACTAAAAGTTTTAATCGGATCATGCCCATAACGGTTCGGTACATACTTAATCCAGAACCAATCCAATAAGAGTCCGGTTCTGATGTTCAAGACCCAGAACCGGTCCAATATGCTAACTACCTGTCTCAGACCCGCTTTTATTGGTTCGGACCGGATCGGGTATCGATTCTTATCCGACCCATTGCCAGCCCTAACTCCAAGGCTTCAAGGATCACTGACTAAACCCTTCGTAAGACAAGGACTAAGCTTCTAAACCCTAAACCCTAACCTAGATCATATAAGTTAGATCTAAGCTGAACAACTTCCAAACCATATAACACCACGTTATACACGGGCAGAATACAAAATACTTGACTAAATGCATCTACGTGGGAGTTTGCATTAGAATGAATGTGAAACCCTTGATTGATTTAATGTATGCGAAACACTTTGTGGAATACACTTTTTTTTTTTTTTTTGGTTGATAAGCAAGGTTTTCAGAGAGGTCCCCTACCCCTTTTATTGAAAATAAAGTTGTAAAATAACTTGTTACATTCTCACTCTCTCACATATTGCCTACCCCTAGCATCATCATCTATAATACTCTTTACATCCTCTGTAAATAGGCTTGGCACTAATTCTATGTAATTACATGGCGGTATATTCGTTGCAATAGCGCGTCGCAAGTTTATTGGACTCCTAAACACATGAAAAATGTTAAACTCTTCAAAATGGGCCTTCAATCGCTTAATGGCCCGAATCATGTTCTCGGCCTGCCAGGGATACTAACACATGTCGTTTAAGAATGCTAAGACACTCATGGAGTCTGTTTGCACGAGAATTCTTCTTATTCCTTTAGTCATCGCCATTTTCAATCCCTGCTCGGCGGCTTCCAGCTCGATAAGATCGATCGTGTTCTTTGATGATCTGCCATGGCTCGCCACTATAACATTCCCTTCATTATCACGAATCACGCTGCCCACCCCCTATAGTGAATCTTGAAGTGTGCGCCCTCGTGTTGAGAATATGAGATCCATCTTCTGATTTCTGCCATTGAACTAATTTCTTCTTCCTTTGCTCAATATGCACATCAACATTCCGGATATCGGTGAACCTTTCCACTTCCGGTCCGTTATTCATCTTGATTTGTATCACCTTCGGTTTTGATCGACATCACCGATCGAACTTCGAGCTATCTATTTGAACATTCAACGCCTTTATTATCAAATATCCTATCATTCCTCGATTTCCATATCCAATAATTGAAACCATTCCACATTAACCTCATTACATCATGCTCTATTCCTTTCCCCTGCGCTACAGATGCAATCCATAAAATTTCCCCTTGCCATGTGGTTTCTATTGTCCTGTGGTATCCCATTTTCTGAAGTAGAATTCCCCATAGGGATTGTGGTATGAGACACGAGTGGAATAGGTGTTCCACCGTTTTACTTTCTCTCCAGCAGAATATGCAAGTGTCTGAGTCCACAACCTTCTGTGCTTTCATTTTCTGCAGTGTTTTAAGTCCCTCACTAAGTGCCATCCAGCTGATAAAAGAATGTCTAGGTATTTTTTTTGTAAACCATACCAGTTTGTGCCATTGAACTTCTTGCCTCATACCTCTTAGACTATCATAAGTATCCTTCATATTGTACTCTCCATGTGTTGCTGCAGACCAAACAATGTTATCCTCATCACCCATTATCTCCACCTCATTTTCTGCTGCATCAGTAATCTCACTTATGTGACGTCTGACATTGTTTGTGAACACCCATTTGCCATCTGAAATACAGTTAGCTACTTTTTCTTGTTTGTTACAGCTTGAGTTATATAACAGACCTTGTGGGAACATTTCTCTTAAAATACCAAAGGGATGCCATGGTTCATCCCAGAAACTTGTTTCTCTGCCATTGCCTATTTGATGCAGAACTATTGATGATGCTTCTTTCCTTACTTAAGTATGTTCCTCCAACTTGAGGAACAATCACTTGGTACTTTGAGCTGCCAAAATTCTTCCCCCTAACTAGATGCTTTTGTACCCACTGTACCCACAAATTATCAGTCCTTGTAATGAGTTTCCATAGAGGCTTCATGGTTGCTGCTTGGTTAACCTTTTCTATATTATGTATCCCTAGCCCACCATCCTCATATGGGTAACAGAGATCATCCCATCCTATCAAGGCATGAGATTGTTTGCAGTCTGGACCTGTCCATAAGAAATTCCTGAAAATCTTATTGATATCATCAATAGTTTTTTGTGGTAGTGTGAATGCAGCCATCCAATACACACTAAGATTATTCAAAACTGCCTTTAACAACTGCAATCTTCCGGCATATGACAGTAACCTTCCCTTCCAACTTTGAATCCTCCCTGTGATCTTAGAGATTAGAAGACAACAATCAGTACTGACTTCAGCCTTGTAGTTATTAAAGGAAGCGCTAAATACTTCACAGGCAACTCATCCCTAGCAAAAAAGAAGTGTTTGCACTATATCTGTACTTACTCTATCATCTACTCCAGCAAAGAAAACACTGCTCTTCTGAACATTTACTTCCAACCTCGAGACTCTGCTGAAAATATAGAGGTTATCTTTGAGTGTGGTGGTTGTCCTATTATCTCCGTACATAAACATCACCAAAAGGTGTGTTATAGAGCCAAAAGGAGACAGAAGGACCTAAAAGGGACATCACGAAATAACAGGGAAAAAAGTGCCAAAAAGTCATACTGTCAAAAGTCAACGGTCAACGATCAAAGCCAAAGTCAACGATAAAAGTGAACTCAAGGTCCCAAAAACTCAAAAGCATAGAAAACACTCCAAGACTTCAAGGATCAATGACTAAACCCTTTGTAAGACAAGGACTAAGCCTCTAAACAATAAACCCTAGCCTAGATCATATAAGTTAGATTTAAGATGAACAACTTCCAAACCCTATAACCCCACTTTATATATCGACAGAATGCAAAACACTTGGCTAAATGCATCTACGTGGGAGTTTGCATTAGAATGAATGCAAAATACTTGATTGATTGAATGTATGCGAAACACTTGATGGAATACACTTAGTGTGAGCTTCCATTATAATGAATGAAAAGCACTTGATTGATTGAACGAACGTACCTACAAGTGAGCTTGCATTAGAACGAATGCAAAACACATGACTGAATGCACCTACGTGTGAACTTGCACTATAATGAATGCAAAACACGTGATTGATTGATTGATTGTAGAAAACTCATGTTATCGCTTTTTCCGGATACAACCCTATTATGGAACTAATACATCAAAAGGCGTGTTATAGAGACAAAAGGACCTAAAAGTGACAACACGGAATAACTGGGAAAAAGTGCCAAAAAGTCATACTGTCAAAAGTCAACGGTCAACGATCAAAGCCATAGTCAACGATAAAAGTGAACTCAAGGGCCCAAAAACTCAAAATCACTTGAAACACTCCAAGGCTTCAATGATCAATGACTAAACCTTTTGTAAGACAAGAACTAAGCCTCTAAACAATAAACCCTAGCCTAGATCATCTAA
The DNA here is from genome assembly GCF_015680905.1 of Coptis chinensis. Classification (NCBI taxonomy): domain Eukaryota; kingdom Viridiplantae; phylum Streptophyta; class Magnoliopsida; order Ranunculales; family Ranunculaceae; genus Coptis; species Coptis chinensis. Next base: position 82,379 of record NW_028238134.1, on the reverse strand, counting down.
GTTAGATCTAAGATGAACAACTTCCAAACCTTATAACCTCACTTTATACACAGACAGAATACATAACAGTTGGCTAAATGCATCTACGTGGTAGTTTGCATTAGAATGAATGCAAAACACTTGATTTATTGAATGTATGCAAAACACTTGATGGAATACACTTACTTGTGACCTAGCATTATAATGAATGAAAAACACTTGATTGATTGAATGAAAGTACCAACAAGCGATCTTGCATTAGAACGAATGCAAAACACATGATTAAATGGACCTATGTGTGAGCTTGCACTATAATGAATGTAAAACACCAGATTGACTGATAGCTTGTTGAAAACTCATGTTCTTATCGTTTTTTTTCGGATACAGCCCTATTATGGAATTAATACCTCAAAAGGCGTGTGATAAAGCCAAAAGGAGACAAAAAGACCCTAAAAGGGACATCATGGAAAAACTGGGAAAAACTGCCAAAAAGTCAAACTGTCAAAAGTCAACGGTCAACAATAAAAGTGAACTCAAGGGCCCAAAAACTCAAAAGCACGGGAAACACTGGGGCTTCAAGGATCAATGACTAAACCCTTTGTAAGACAAGGACTAAGCCTCTAAACCCTAAACCCTAGCCTAGATCATATAAGTTAGTTCTAAGATGAACAACTTCCAAACCCTATAACCCCACTTTATATACCGACAGAATGCAAAAGACTTGACTAAATGCATTTACGTTAGAGTTTGCATTAAAATGAATGTAAAACACTTGATTGATTGAATGTATTTGAAACACTTGATGGAATACACTTATGTGTGAGCTTGCATTATAATGAATGAAAAGCACTTGAATGATTGAACGAACGTACCAACAAGCGAGCTTGCATTAGAACGAATACAAAACACATGATTGATTGCACCTACATATGAGCTTGCACTATAATGAATGCAAAACACAGGATTGATTGATTGATTGTAGAAAACTCATGTTCTTATCTCTTTTTCCGGATACAACCCTATTATGAAACTAATACATCAAAAGGCGTGTTATAGAGCCAAAAGGAGACAAAAGGACTTAAAAGGGACATCACGGAATAACTGGGAAAAAGTGCCAAAAAGTCATACTGTCAAAAGTCAGCGGTCAACGATCAAAGCCATAGTCAACGATAAAAGTGAACTCAAGGGCCCAAAAACACAAAAGCACAGGAAACACTCCAAGGCTTCAAGGATCAATGACTAAACCCTTTGTAAGACAAGGAGGCCTCTAAACCCTGAACCCTAGCCTCGATCATATAAGTTAGATCTAAGATGAACAATTTCCAAATCCTATAACCCCACTTTATATACCGACAGAATGCCCAACACTTGACTAAATGCATCTACGTTGGAGTTTGCATTAGAATGAATGCAAAACACTTGATAGATTGAATGTATGCGAAACACTTGATGTAATACACTTACGTGTGAGCTTGCATTTGAATGAATGAAAAACACTTGAATGATTTAATGAACGTACCTACAAGCGAGCTGCATTAGAAAGAATGTAAAACACAAGATTGAATGCACCTACGTGTGAGCTTGCACTATAATGAATGCAAAACACCGGAATGATTGATTGATTGTAGAAAACTCATGTTCTTATCTCTTTTTCTGGATACTGTGCTATTCTGGCACTAATACATCTAAAGGCGTGTTATAGAGCCAAAAGGAGACAAAAGAACCCTAAAAGGGACATCACGGAATAACTGGGGAAAAGTGCCAAAAAGTCAAATTGTTAAACGTCAATGGTCAATGATCAAAGCAATAGTCAACGATAAAAGTGAACTCAAGGGCCCGAAAACTCAACAGCACAGGAAACACTCCAAGGCTTCAAGGATCAATGACTAAATCCTTTGTAAGACAAGGACTAAGCTTCTAAACCCTAAACCCTAGCCTATATCATATAAGTTAGATCTAAGATGAACAATGTCGAAACCCTATAACTCCACTTTATACACCGACAGAATACAAAACACTTGACTAAATGCATTTACATGGGAGTTTGCATTAGAATGAATGCAAAACACTTGATTGATTGAATGTATGCGAAACACTTGATGGAATACACTTACGTGTTAGATTGCATTAGAATGAGTGAAAAACACTCGATTGATTGAATGAACGTACCTACAAGCGAGCTTACGTTAGAAAGAATGCAAAACACAAGAGTGAATGCACCTATGTGTGAGCTTGCACTATAATGAATGCAAAACACCGGATTGATTGATTGATTGTAGAGAACTCATGTTCTTATCGCTTTTTTCCGTATACAGCCCTATTCTGGAACTAATACATTAAAAGTCTTGTTATAAAGCCAAAAGGAGACAAAAGGACCCTAAAAGGGAGATCATGGAACAACTGGGAAAAAGGGTCCTTTTGTTCCTTTTAGCAGTTTTCCCCAGTTATTCTGTGATGTCCCTTTTAGGGTCCTTTTGTCTCCTTTTGGCTCTATAACACGTCTTTTGATGTATTAGTTCCAGAATAAGGCTGTATCCGGAAAAAGCGATAAAAACATGAGTTTTCTACAATCTATCAATCAATCCGGTGTTTTTTTTTAGTTGGTAAGCGGGGTTTTTTAATTAAGAGGTCCCCTACCCCTTCCTCATAGAGGATAATCAGAAAAAAAAAAAAAGCTATTACAATCTTATGTACTCTTTCCCTTTAACATCTTCAAAAACAATTTTTTTTATATCTTCAGAAAAAGAGCTAGGGGTGAGTTCAATAAATAAAACAGAAGGAATATTTGATGCAATGCTATCTGCTAACCTATTACATTCTCTAAACACATGGACTATAGAGAAATTCTCAAAAGTGTTACTCTGTTTCCTTATGTCTTCAAGTAGTTTCCTTATCCTCCATGGTTGGTCCTTATTGCCTTTTAGAAAGCTGAAAACGTTTGTGGAATCTGTTTGTGCCTTGATTTTCCTCACATTGTGCATTTTAAACCTTTCAATCCCCATTTTGCAGTCCTTGTAGCTCAATAAACGCAATTGTTGTGAACTCTGACTTTTCTTTTGCTGCCGCTAACACCATACCTTTATCATCTCTCAGAGTTGCTGCCCAGCCTCCTTGATCCCCTTGTAGCGTATGTTGAGGATCACTGTTTCTGGTCCAGCTTTTTCCCATTTACATTTCTGCTTTATCCCTTGTTCTGTTTTGATATGCATATTCCATCTTTGCATGAACTCATCTCTCTCCTGACCTTCAGCCATCTTATATTCAATAGAACTGAGTTTTGTTCTCACGTCCTTCATGACTAGCACCACCATCTGATCAGTATACCTCGCCTCATGCTTGAATATTCTCCCATTCCTTTCCTGCCACACCCAGTGCAAATATGCATTTGTGTTACCAACCTTAATGCGTCTTGCTTGCATCCTCTCCCTGCTGCTTTGTGCACAAGCCAGTTCAAAGAAAATGTGTTGTGTGTTTTCCACACTCTTCCAGCATAGAACACAGGTATCAGATACCACCACCTTCCATTGTTTCATCTTCTCTCTCGTTTTCAGTCCATCGTGAAACGCCATCCACCCAATGAATGAGTGTCTCGGAATTTTATTAGTGAACGATACTAACCCATGCCATGTTGTAGGTTGCCTTACTGATCTCATACTCTCATAAGTATCTTCTAGAGTGTATTCACCAGTTCGCGATTCAGTCCAGATAATTTCGTCTTCTCCACCTTCGATCTGAACCTTCTCTTCCATTTCGCACGCAATTTCATTCAAATACCTTCTGATGTTCTGCGGTACCTCCCATCTTCCATCTTCTATCAGGTATGACACTGTTGAGTTTAGATTACAGGTCGATCTATATCGAAGCGGTGAAGGGAACTTTTCTCTCAGTAATCCCGATGGGTGCCATGGTTCGTTCCACATCTTTGCATTCTTGCCATCCCCTATTTGGTATAAAATAAACTCTGTAGCATCAGTTCTTACCTTTAGGATGTTGCGCCAACTCCAGGAGCAATGATCAGGTGCTTTCATGTGCCAGAATTCATTTTGCTTGATTAAGTTATTCTTTACCCAGTTCACCCACAGCGTTTTCTTATTGCTGACTATCTGCTTAAGGTGCTTCAGTGTTGCTGCTTTGTTCACCGTACTTAGGTCTCTTATACCGGGCCCACCCTCTTCATAGGGGTGGCATACATCCTCCCAACTGATCAGAGCATGTGCAGTCATCAAATCCGGCCCTTTCCATAGGAAATTTTTACATAACCTGTTGATGTCCTCAATGGTTTTCAATGGTAGCTTGAACGACGTGGTCCAATATATGCTTAGATTGTTGATGACAGACTTAACCAATTGCAACCTGCCCGTATATGATAATGATTTTCCCTTCCAACTTTGTATTCTTCTATCCACTTTGTAATATAAAGGTGAGCAATCTACTGATGATAGCCTTTTTGATATTAGCGGCAGCCCCAAATACTTCACTGGTAATTCTCCTACTGGGAATTGCAGTGTATTCTGAATTACACTGCAGAGTGCCTGATCCATTCCAGCAAAGTATATTTGACTTTTGTTCTCATTCACTTCTAGCCCCGACAATTGCTTAAATTCAGCCAAATTTTGCTTTAGACATACAGCTGTATCTTCTTCCCCATGCATGAAGGCTAGTAAATCATCTGCAAATGTGATGTGAGTGATAATAGGATCATGACATCTATAATGTAATTTGTACCTTCAATCCTCTACACTTTGCCTCATGATATCAGTAAACAAATCCATCACAAGCACAAAGAGGTAAGGTGACATGGGGTCCCCTTGTCTTATACCTCTTGTTCCTTTGAAGTGCCCATAAGGTGCTCCATTCAACATTATGGAATAGCTAGCTGTCCCCATACATTCTTTGATCCAGCACATAAACTTTTATGGTACTCCAATTCTCTTTAAAGCAAAGAGTATTGCTTCCCATCTCACACTGTCATATGCCTTTCTCAAGTCAATCTTTGCCATGCATCTTGGAGGCCCATTATCAGTATGATAATTGTAGACGTTGAGGATATTGTCTTGTATGCTCCTTCCAGTAATGAAGATGACTGATTATTATGAATAACTCTTGGGAAAAAGTTTTTCATTCTCCCTGTGATAATCTTAGTGATACATTTGTACACTACAGAGCAACATGCTATAGGTCTGTAATCACTCAGAGACACAGGGCATTGCATCTTTGGTACTAATGTAATGCATGTGGTATTTACCTCAGCTAGCATGCGTCCAGCCTTGAAGAAGTTTTTGATTGCTTTCACAAAATCGTCACCCACAATCCTCCAACATGCCTTAAAGAATAGAGAGCTGAACCCATCAATGCCTGGGGCTTTGTCATTGTCTATATTTGCCAGTGCTTCAACAATCTCATCTCTTTTCACATCAGCTTGTAACTGATCCTGCTCCTCTTGCTTTACTCTTTCCCTCAGCTGAATACTTCCAATCTCATTGAAATTAATCTCTGGCAGATCTGATGGGCTAAATAGCTTCTTATAGTATTCCACACATTCCTCCCCTATCTCATTTAGGTTTTCCAGTTCATTACCATTCCCATCTGTCAAGCAAGTAATTCTATTAGTGCTTCTTCTCGCCTTCATAGACTTAAAGAAATACTCTGTGTTATTGTCCCCCAACACTATGACTTGATCTCTTGATTTTTGCTTATGCATTGACTCGTCTGATATGGCTGCTTTTACATGCTCTCTTACTGCTATCCTTTCCTCTGTGATTAGTTCTTGATTTATCGGATCCCCTTGTAGTTGTGTTTGTACCATGTCCATGTAACTCTTTGTGACTTCCTTTTTGGTTTGTACTTTCCCCACTCGGTCTTTATTCCACCTAATCAACTCTGTTTTTGTTTGCTTCACCTTCATCATGAAAGTGTACATTGGGTTTCCTACAGCCTCCATTGCCCAAACTTTTTCAACTGTTTCCTTAAACCCGTCTTCTTCAACCCAGAAGTTAAAAAATCTGAATGTTTTTTTTCTTTTGGTTTCTCTGTGCTCTTAAATAGACCACCATTGGTGTATGGTCTGATGTGGCTCCTGGGTTCAAGAATTCTGCCTCAGAGTCCCCAAATTCATTGATCCACTCAGCATTTACTAATACCCGATCCAGCTTTCTCCATAACCTTATTCTCTGTTTATTATTCCATGTGAAGTAATGCCCTTTAAACCGCAAGTCCACCAACCCAGCCATTGTAACACATTCTAACAGGTCTTGAAAGTGTACCGGTCTTGTTACAGCCCCGCCAACTCTTTCTTTAGAATTTAGAATATAGTTATAATCTCCAATCACTATCCATGGTAGTGTTGTGTCCGACATGTTGACTATCTTATTCCACACCTCCCTTCTAGTGTTCATATCGTTCATAGCATATACCACAGTAATGAGAAACCTCTTACCATTGTTTGTAGTTGCCTCCATTGTAATACTTTTCATGTCTTTCATTACCAAATGCATAGTGACCATTTGTGTATCCCATAACACCCAAATTCTGCCCAGCGCATCTTCACTGTAATTGTTCTCACATGCCCATCCATTACACACTTTCGAAATAACTGCCTCCATATTCTCCTCCTTAACCCTTGTCTCCAGCAGACCCATTATGCCTAATTCATATTTCATTATAATCTCTTTTACTTCATAGTGTTTAAACCCCATTCTGAATCCCCTCATATTCCAGCATCCAAGACTTATCATTGATGAGAGTTCTGATCTATTACCAAGGAAATAAAGCGGTTTCCTTGTTTTGACGTTCCTGGTATTGTAGCCTCATTCTTTCCCTTTACTGCTGTAGGTATCACCGTGAACCTTTTGCTGCGCTTACTCTGTTCGCTATCCTCTTTTACTGTTGCTTCAATACTGTGTGTTTTCATGTTTCCCACCTCATTCCTCTCATCAGAATTGCCATGCTCCTTAGGTTCATCTCCTTTGAGTTCTTCAACTTTCTTTGCCCCTATATTCTCATTCTTACTTCCTATGGCATCTTCTTCTCTGCCATCCCTTTTTACTCGATCTTTGCAGCTGTGTTTTTTCCCTGGTTTTTGCCAGCCTTCTTCCTCATCCAAGTTATGCACTTCCTGGATCTCTGGTTCCGCCTCTCTCTTCTCTTTTCCCTCTTATGTCCTTTTCTCCTTCATCTCTTCTGTAGCTTTTTCCTTCTTTATCCATATTTCAGTTTTTGCTTGCATTTTCTGTTTCTTCACAACTGCCTTTCCACAATTACTCAGAGTATGTCCAAAAATATGGCAGAGAGTGCAACAAGGGGGCTTCCAATTATACTCAATGTCTATCCTAATAGCTCTCCTTCTGTCTATTACAACAGTTAAATCTTTTGGATAGGTGCAATCAGCTTTTATCTCCACGCAAACTCGGGCATAAGTTGTTCTTTTGCGATCTTCTGTTGGCTTATCAGTGAATAGAGGATTCCCTATGACACTTCCCACCTGGCTAAACCCATCTTCATCCCACCGCTCCATTGGGTATCTCTTTATTATCACCCAAATTGGTATAGTCTGTAACACCGCGTCATCATCCTCCATGAACAGCTTCCATGGTCTTATGACAACAAGCTGACTTGCGATGTGAAAGGATCCAATATCAAGTACTTTCCTTCTATCCTCTTCATCATCAAAATTAAACGTGTACATTGTGTCTCCATAAGGCAGCATAGTAAATCCTTTCTTCAGCTTCCATGTTCTACAGACTATATCTTTTACATACCCAAAATGTGGCCTTTTCCCGACAAAGCTCCCTACTACCAGCCTCTCATACTTCTTGTAAAGGTGAGCAAATTTTGATGATTCAACATGAAGTATTGGCTTACCATTGACAATGGTTGGTTGCACATACTTCAAGTTCTTCTTCCCCACGTTCGTCCTGCCCAGCACATCCACCCATGATGATTTCTTCTCTGTGTTCTCTTGTCCTTCTAAAGTTATTGTTCCATTATTACTTTCATTTAGACTGGCTTCCTTCATTCCCTTAGTACTTGCCTTCTCCAAGCCTTCATCTTCCTGTACATCCTTAGTTACTTCATGATTCTGTTGCGTTACCTTCTGTTACATTCAGATCCGAAATTTTCGAATCTAACATATTGTTTCTCTCCTCACACCCATCATGAGTTACTCTCGTGAAGATGAACTCACCTTCTTCCCCCACTCCAGTAATTCTCAAGACCCTTCGGTGCCCAGCTCCTTGGATTTCAGTCGCAATCTTTTCTGAACTTTTGTGCTGTACCGACTCTTTACCTTCTTTTGTTTTACATGTTGTAATACTCTCTGGTGATTCTTCCCGCTCTTCTCGCGTTTTCAAACTCACTCCAAACTCCTCCAGCAGCTTCCTTCTATATCTCTTAATAGCCCCTCACCATATCTTGCTTTTATTTCACTTTCAAAGCTATCCACCTCTAATTCAGACTCACTCGAACAAGATTTTCCAAAACTCCCAGCTGGTGTGCTATGGTTTTCGAACTCTGTAATCCTAATCTCTTGGTTTTTTTGCATGTTTTTCTAATAATTTGTAAAAAGACTAAATTACCCCTAAGGTAAAAAATCACCCCTTAGAGGTCCCCATTAACAACTAACAACCATAAAGCTCATATATGCTATCATATATAACAACCATAAAGCTCATATAAAGCTCCTAAGTGCCTTCTAGCTTAGTTGGTAAAACCTTTGTGTGATGATACTAGAGGTCTGGGGTTCGAACTCCGCTACACACAATTGAGTTACTGATCTCGTTAAAAACAGGCCTGCCCACACATTTTGTAAGTGCCTTCTAGCTTAGTTGGTAAAACCTTTGGGTGATGATACCAGAGGTCTGGGTTCGAACCCCGCGACACACTATTGAGTTACTGATCTCTTTAAAAACAGGCTTGCCCACACATTTTTATCAATTTGGTGTTTTGCATTCATTATAGTGCAAGCTCACACATAGGTGCATTCAATCTTGTGTTTTGCATTCTTTCTAACGCAAGCTTGCTTGTAGGTACGTTCATTCAATCAATAGAATGTTTTTCATTCATTCTAATGCAAGCTCACACATAAGTGTATTCCATCAACTGTTTCATATACATTCAATCAATCAAGTGTTTTGCATTCATTCTAATGCAAACTCCCACGAAGATGCATTTAGTCAAGTGTTTTGTATTCTGTCGGTGTATAAAGTGGGGTTATAGGGTTTCGAAGTTGTTCATCTTAGGTCTAAGTTATATGATCTAGGCTAGTGTTTAGGTTTAGAGGCTTAGTCCTTGTCTTACAAGGATTTAGTCCTTGATCCTTGAAGCCTTTGAGTGTTTCCTGTGCTTTTGAGTTTTTGGACCCTTGAGTTCCTTTTTATCGTTGACTATGGCTTTGATCGTTGACCGTTGACTTTTGATAGTCTTACTTTTTGGCTCTTTTTTCCAGTTGTTCCACGATGTCCCTTTTAGGTTCATTTTGTCTCCTTTTAGCTCTATAACACGCCTTTTGATGTATTAGTTCCAGAATAGGGCTGTATCAAGAAAAGGCGATAAAAACATGAGTTTTTTACAATCAATCAATCAATCCGGTGTTTTTCTTTCATTATATTGCAAGCTCAAACGTAGGTGCATTCAATATTTTGTTTTGCATTCTTTCTAACGCAAGCTCGCTTGTAGGTACGTTCATTCAATCAATCGAGTGTTTTTCATTCATTCTAAATTTCTAATGCAAGCTCACACGTTAGTGTATTCCATCAAGTGTTTCGCATACATTCATTCAATCAAGTGCTTTGCATTCATCCTAATGCAAACTCCCACGTAGCTGAATTTAGTCAAGTATTTTGTATTATGTCGGTGTATAAAGTGGTTTGGAAGTTGTTCATCTTATATCTAACTTATATGATCTAGGCTAGGGTTTAGGGTTTAGAGGCTTAGTCCTTCTCTTACAAATGGTTTAGTCATTGATCCTTGAAGCCTTGGAGTGTTTCCTGTGCTTTTGAGTTTTTGGGCCCTTGAGTTCACTTTTATCATTGACCGTTGACTTTTGACAATTTGACATTTTTGCACTTTTCCCCAGTTATTCCATGATGTCCCTTTTAGGGTCCTTTTGGCTCTATAACACCCCTTTTGATATATTTGTTGCAGAATAGGGCTGTATCCGGAAAAAACAATAAGAACATGGGTTTTTTAAAATCAATCAATCAATCCGGTGTTTTGCATTCATTATAGTGCAAGCTCACACGTAGGTGCATACAATCTTGTGTTTTGCATTCTTTCTAACGCAAGCTCGCTTGTGGGTACGTTCATTCAATCAATCGAGTGTTTTTCATTCATTCTAATGCAAGCTCACACGTTAGTGTATTCCATCAAGTGTTTCGCATACATTCAAACAATCAAGTGCTTTGCATTCATCCTAACGCAAACTCCCATGTAGATGCATTTAGTCAAGTATTTTGTATTCTGTGTGTGTATAAAGTGGGTTTATATGGTATGGAAGTGGTTCATCTTATATCTAACTTATATGATCTAGGCTAGGGTTTAGGGTTTAGAGGCTTAGTCCATGTCTTATAAAGGGTCATTGATCCTTGAAGCCTTGGAGTGGTTCCGGTGCTTTTGAGTTTTTGGGCCCTTGAGTTCACTTTTATTGTTGACTATGGCTTTGATCGTTGATTGTTTACTTTTGACAATTTGACTTTTTCGCACTTTTCCCCAGTTATTCCATGATGTCCCTTTTTGGGTCCTTTTTGTCTCCTTTTGGCTTTATAGCACGCCTTTTGATATATTAGATCCATAATAGGGCCGTATCCGGAAAAAGCGATAAGAACATGAGTTTTCTACAATCTATCAATGAATCCATTGTTTTGCATTCATTATAGTGCAAGCTCACACATAGGTGCATTCTATCTTGTGTTTTGCATTCTTTCAAACGCAAACTCGCTTGTAGGTACGTTCATTCAATCAATCGAGTGTTTTTCATTCATTCTAATTCAAGCTCACACGTAAGTGTATTCCATCAAGTGTTTCACATACATTCAATCAATCAAGTGTTTTGCATTCATTCTAATGCAAACTCTCAAGTAGAAGCATTTAGTCAAGTGTTTTGCATTCATTCTAAAGCAAACTCCCACGTAGATGCATTTAGTCAAGTGTTTTTTATTCTGTCGGTGTATAAAGTGGGGTTATAGGGTTTCGAAGTTGTTCATCTTAGATCTAGCTTATATGATCTAGGCTAGGGTTTAGAGGCTTAGTCCTTGTCTTACAAAGGGTTTAGTCATTGATCCTTGAACCCTTGGAGTGTTTCCTGTGCTTTTGAGTTTTTGGGCCCTTGAGTTCACTTTTATCGTTGACTATGGTTTTGATCGTTGACCTTTGACTTTTGACAATTTTACTTTGTGGCACTTTTTCCCAGTTGTTCCATGATGTCCCTTTTAGGGTCTTTTTGTCTCCTTTTGGCTCTATAACACGCCTTTTGATGTATTAGTTCTACAATCAATCAATCAATCCAGTGTTTTGCATTCATTATATTACAAGCTCACACGTAAGTGCATTCAATCTTGTGTTTTTCATTCATTCTAATGCAAGCTAACACGTAAGTGTATCCATCATCATTTTTTGTTAATGTTGGCCTCTAAGGGGCGATATTATGTTTTAGGGGCATTTTAGTCTTTTCTTGGAAAAAATAGAAAAACATCACGAAAATCAATTGAAACTAGGTTTCTTTGCCGCTAGTCCTCACACACACGACCGGATTTGGCCGAGGAAGAAGAGATCGAGAGCAATACTCATTCATGTGAAGATGAAGATATCGATTATTACAAATCTATGCTCATCGGGAAGTATGGAGAAGGTTCACCTTGGAGATTTAGGAGGAGGCTCGACCAAATCAAATCGATGGAAGTTGGGCAAATCATAAGGGCCGCGCGATAAAGGAAGAGGCGCTTGGATTTTGTCTCCAAGGGCGATGAGCGGATGGCAAAAAGGTGTATCGAAGTGAAACGAAGGTGTGAAGGGCGTAGATCTACCGTAAGTGGAAGAAGAACCGCTGTTCAACAAATCGGAGATGAAATGTAACTTTAATTCACTAGGCACTTGTATAGGCATGACTAAGGGACAGAGGAAAGATCTCGAGTTTGAATATCGAGTGATACAAACTCGATTGGGAATTGAAACTGAGTCATGTGGAAATGAGGCAGAAGAAAAGAGTGGTTCCCAAACAACACTCAATCAACCTCTGGGTGGTGATTAGTCGATGTGGCGGTGGCGATGATGATCCATCCATCCTCTGAAGTGATGCAAAGTCGAGGGGCTGGCTTGCATAAGAGGAATTCAGTAGCAATAGCCACGCAGAACATCAAAAATGTCATTACTCATCCATCCCTTGATACTCGAGTAGTGCAAAGGCGAGGGGTTGAAGTCGAAAAGACGAATCTAGCTGAATTACCAGTAGCCATGAAGAGGAAAGTAAGGACTGCGCCAAACACTGCAGAGCAGCAACCAATTCATGAAGGAAGCACCATAAAGAAGACATCTGTGTCTTTTGTCATTACTATTTCAGCCCCTTTTCCCTTCACATCCTCTCTGACATTCCCCTTCGTACCCTCAATATCTGAGTGTTTGCATTGTACTCCTTCTGCAGTTCCTTTGTCTCCCTTTTTCAGCCATACTCTCTGTGCCTTCGCATCTAAATTTGGCTGCCTTGGGAAAGTAATATCAGAATGACCAAATACCTTACAACCACTACAGCACGGTGGTCTCCAATTGTACTCAAACTCTATCTTGTACGCTCTTCTTTGATCCAAGACCACCCCGGATTCCCTCTCGATACTGAGCATGTGGCATCTATCTCAATGCACATTCTTGCATCACGGTTCTTGCCATATTCTCCGTTAGCCGATCTGTGAATATCGGTATACCAATCGCACTCCCGACTTGGCTGAAGCCATCCTTATTCCACATTTCCATAGGTAACCCTTTCACCACTACCCATACAGGAATCGTTCTCAACTCTCGCGTTTCCGCCTCCACAAAAGAGTCTCCAAGGCCTAACAACAAGCGGTTTACTTGCAATATGGAACGATCCAACATCCAATCGCCCTTCGATCATCCTCATTCTCAAACTGGAAAGTAAACATTGTATCTGCATATGGCTTCATTATGAATTTCTTAACCCTCCAAGTCCTACCAACAATCTCCTTAACATAGTTATAATTCAACCGCTTCCCCACAAAAGACCCAACCACCAAATTCTCAAATTTCTTATTGAAAGCAGTAAATTGTGTGCTCTGTACGTGTATAACTGGTTTTCCATTGACAAGAGTGGGAGGTATATAACTCAATTCTTCTCTCCCCGCTGCTCCCTTTCCAATCACATCTGCCCAAGACGTTTTTGTACTCTTTGATCTATTTTTATGATCGATAGGATCATGTCCATCTGCCCTCATGTTGGTTTGTGTTCCTTCTTTTTGCGTGTCTTTTCTAGTTCCTATTATTCTGGAATCCCTCTCAAAGTTGTTACCTTCCATTCCCTGATTCCTCGTTTCTGTGCAATAGTACTATACATCTTGCTATAATTTCAGTAGCGAATCTTGTCCATCTGCTGTATTACATCCCACTACCAAGTCTCTGACTTGTTTACCCTTCGCTTCTTGTGTTTGGACACCCTCAGTATTATTTCCCACTGCACCATAACTACAAGTGTTATATCCATTGCAAGATCCTTGATGTCTTTCTTCTTACGTATCGTCACTGTCCGATCCATCCCACACCTTCAGCAAAGCGTCAAGTCTCTTCCTGAACCTTTCCAGAGATCCCACACCATACATCTTAGTGAATGCAGAACATACAAAGTCCATGTCAGATTCCTCACTAGATGGTGTTTTTGTACCCAGATCATCTCCATCAATGCAAACTCTAGCAGGTGGTGTGCTAGGAATTGCACTCTTAAACTGTCATAACTCTCGTACTTTTTGCATGTTTTCCTAATTTTTTGTAAAAATACCAAAATACCCCTAAGGTTAATAAATCACCCCTTAGAAGTCCCCATTAACTGCTACAATCAATCAATCTGGTGTTTTGCATTCATAAGAACATGAGTTTTCTACAATCAATCAATCAATCCGGTGTTTTGCATTCATTATATTGCAAGCTCACACGTAGGTGCATTCGATCTTGTGTTTTGCATTCTTCCAAATGCAAGCTCGCTCGTAGGTACGTTCATTCAATCAATCAAGTGCTTTTCATTCATTCTAATGCAAGCTCACACGTAAGTGTATTCCATCAAGTGTTTCACATATATTAAATCAATCAAGTGTTTTGCATTCTATCGGTGTATAAAGTGGGGTTATAGAGTTTGGAAGTTGTTCTTAGATCTAAATTATATGATATAGGCTAGTGTTTAGGGTGTAGAGGCTTAGTCTTTGTCTTACAAAGGGTTCATTGATCCTTGAAGCCTTGGAGTATTTCAAGTGCTTTTGAGTTTTTGGGCCCTTGAGTTCACTTTTATCGTTAACTATGGCTTTAATCGTTGACCGTTGACTTTTGACAGTTTGACTTTTTGGGACTTTTTTACAATTGTTCTATGATGTCCCTTTTAGGGTACTTTTGGCTCTATAACACGCCTTTTGAGGTATTAGTTAAATAATAGGGCTGTATCCGGAAAAAGCGATAAGAACATGAGTTTTCTACAATCAATAAATCAATCCGGTGTTTTGCATTCATTATAGTGAAAGCTCACATGTAGGTGCATTCAATCTTGTGTTTTGCATTCTTTCTAACGCAAGCTTGCTTGTAGGTACGTTCATTCAATCAATCAAGTGTTTTTCATTCATTATAATGCAAGCCCACATGTAAGTGTATTCCATCAAGTGCTTCACATACATTCAATCAATCAAGTGTTTTGCATTCATTCAAATGCAAACTCCCTCATACATGCACTTAGTCAAGTGTTTTGCATTCTGTCGGTATATAAAGTGGGGTTATAGGGTTTGGAAGATGTTCATCTTAGATCTAACTTATATGATCTAGGCAAGGGTTTAGGGTTTATAGGCTTAGTCCTTGTCTTACAAATGGTTTAGTCATTGATCCTTGAATCCTTGGAGTGTTTCCTGTGCTTTTGAGTTTTTGGGCCCTTGAGTTAACTTTTATCGTTTACTATGGCTTTGATCGTTGACCGTTGATTTTTGACAGTTTGACTTTTTAGCACTTTTTCCCAGTTGTTCCATGATGTCCCCTTTAGGGTCCTTTTGTCTCTTTTTGGCTCTTTAACACGCCTTTTGAGGTAATAGTTCCATAATAGGGCTGTATCCGAAAAAAGCGGTAAAAACATAAGTTTTCTAAAATCAATCAATCAATCCGGTGTTCTGCATTCATTATAGTGCAAGCTCACACATAAGTGCATTAAATCTTGTGTTTTGCATTCTTTCTAACGCAAGCTTTTTTGTTTTTTTTTTTTTTTTTTTTTTTTTTTTTTTTTTTTTTTTTTTTTTTTTTTTTTTTTTTTTTTTTTTTTTTTATTTTATTTTGTTTAGGTTTTAAAGAGGTCCCCTACCCTATTTTATTCATAAATAAATTCTTGTTACATTCTCACCTAGCATCATCATAAATAATGAGCTCGGGTTAACTTCTATGTACCCTACAGTTGGTACATTATATGCATTTATATTTGCAATTTAATACATTTCATGTAACCATGCATACTAGACTCAAAAAAGACTAATCTATCTATCTATCTTGGGCAGTCTTGCTACCATTATATTTCTTGCGTGCCATGGGTTCTTTGACAAAACTTTTCTCAATTGTTGGGCCTGTTTCTGGCCCAATACTCTTAATCCTTCGTACCACCTCCACTTTGCATCCTGCAAATTATCTCATTGAGATTGATCGTGTTTAAACACTCTCTCTGTGCCTCACAAAAGATGGTGCTTTCACCTTTGCTGAACTCCAAGTTGCCCTTTTCCCCTGTGGTTCCGCACTCCAATTACGTCCTTGCAACATCTGCCCCCGGTTGAAAAACAAGTGGTTTTGGGTTACCTTGATGAGGCGTGTCCAATCCTGCTTGAGTACTCATATTTCCAATTTTCTTTTCGCGCCTTCCTCATTCAAATTCTTATGTTCAAGTCGCACTCTTCCCTCTATGTCTCCGTGTAGGTGTTTGCCATCCTTCACTCTCATTACCCTTACCTCCACCATTTCCTTCCTCTTGTATTGCTTCATCATCCGTACCTTCATTACTTTGCTCCCGTGATTTGGCTTCATCTTCATCACGCCACTTCCAAAGATATGTTTGCTATCTCGGTTTTGTCCTCTTTTTTTCTTGAGTCGCTTCCTTCACTTTTCGTTAGTTAGAGATTTCCAACCTTTTTTCTTTCCAGCTGATATCCTCCCGGTTTCCTCAACATTATGAATCTCCTGTAACTCATTGCCTACTGTCATACTACCTTTAACCTTCTGCTCTTCGTGCTTATCCTCTTGCTGCTCCATATCCAGTGTTGTGCTTTTACTATTCTGTTTTTTTAGCCATACTTTATTAGAACCCACCTTTGGTGCTTCCTTCCATGATTGATTTTTAGCGCAGCTATTATCTGTGTGCCTAAACACCTTGCATTTAGCACATCTTGGCGGCTTCCAGTTATACTCGAATCCAACTTCAATGGCTCTAGTTTGATCAACAACGACTGTAATGCTCTCCGGGTATTTGCAGTCAACCTCAACTTCTACACATACTCGAGCATATGAAGTTCTTCTTTTCTCTTCAGTTAGTTTATTTGCGAACATCGATACTCCTATTGCACTACCTATCAGACTAAAGCCTTCAGCTCACTTGTAGGTGCGTCCATTCAATCAATCAAGTATTTTTCATTCATTATAATGCAAGCTCACACTTAAGTGTATTCCATCAAGTGTTTCGCATACATTCAATCAATCAAGTGTTTTGCATTCATTCTAATGCAAACTCCCATGTAGATGCATTTAGTCAAGTGTTTTGCATTTTGTCGTGTTATAAAGTGGGGTTGTAGGGTTTCGAAGTTGTTCATCTTAGATCTAACTTATATGATCCTTTAAACCTAGAAGTGTTTCCTGTGCTTTTGAGTTTTTGGGCCCTTGAGATCACTTTTTTCGTTAACTATGGCTTTGATCGTTGACCGTTGACTTTTGACAGTTTTACTTTTTAGCATTTTTTCCTAGTTATTCCATGATGTCCCTTTTTTTTTTTTTTTTGAAAGGCAAGCAGGGTTTTTGAGAGGTCCCTTACCCCTATTTTATTGAAAATAAATAATGGAATAAAATGAAATTACAATCTCTCATACTCTTTCCCCATTACATCATCATATATAATTTCTTACATCATGAGGAAAGGACCATGGCCTGATCATTGCATATGAATCAGCTGTAGTGGTACTTTCTAGGGATCAGTTAACTATCCATAGCATTAAAACCATTTCTAGGTAGGTTTGTGAGAAAAGCGCTGGTTCCCCCATTCCGCTATCTCTCTGGACACCCCCGCATATTTGCTGCCAACTATACTTGTGCCCTTGTTGGTTACAAGTGCTGCCTTCACTGTTTCTTGCACCCTCTCCTTTCCAGTCACTGTAGCCGATGTCTTAGTAGTCACAGTTTTTTGTACTGCCCTTGCCCTGATCATATGCCTCCTAGGTGGCGTTTCCCAGCCATCCTTCCCAATCTCATTTACACTCTCATCTGTTCCTGATTCACCGACTTCTGAGTCCTCCCCTCTTGGTCCATTTCAACCCTTAGAACCACTGGCACAAGCCCTATCTCATTCCCTGGCTCATTTTCTTCATTGCTTTCCTCGGTCTCTTTTTCCACTGAATTAACAGGATCTAATACTTCTTTAGGACTTTCCCTTTTCTCATCTCCTTCCCTTTCATCTAGTATCCCATGCCCAACATCTTTTTTCTTAAGCCAAATACCCTTTCTAGGATCTGAAACCACCTTGACATTCTTAAGGCACCTTTGTTCAGAGTGCCCAAAGGTGTCACAACAAGTACACCTTGCTGGCCTCCAGTTGTACTCAAATGTAACCTTAAACTTTCTCCGCTCATCAATAACTATAGGTACTCCATCCGGGTATTGACACTTGGTATCAATTTCAACACACACCCTCGCATAAGAAGTTCTTGATTTGCTCTCTGTTAGTCTATCCACAAATAGTGGATTACCAATTATACTGCCAATCTTGCTAAACCCCTTCTTGTTCCACATAACTAATGGCAAATTTTTAACAACCACCCAAATGGGAAGTGTTTTTAAATCATCTATCTCATTTTCAATAAATAATTTCCAAGGCCTAATGACAAATAACTGGCTAGCAATATGAATACATCCAATTTCAAGAACCTCCCGCCTATCCTCTTCCTTTTCAAACTGAAACGTAAACATTTTATCACCATATAAGTTCATCTTGAAATTCTTAATGTTCCAAGTCTTGGTTAGTGTTTCTTTCACATACTTGTACCCCATTCTTCTTCCTACAAACTGTCCTACCACAAGGTTTTCATATGTCTTACATTCATGCTGAAACTGATCACTCTGAACATGAATAACAGGTTTCCCATCCACCATCATGGGCGGCACAAAATCTAACTCTTCCTTACCCACCGCGCTGCTGCCAAGCATCTCTGCCCATGATTTCTTTATGGTTTTACCTTCCTTCCAACCTTGATTCTTCTCACCCAATCTTGGTTGCTGACCTGCATTATTTCCGACATTCTCTGTAGTTATGTTGTCTGCTACAGTTCCACACAATGCTACAGTATCGCTACAACCTTTATCGTGCAACATTGGATATTCAAACGGTGATTCTAGCATACATTTTTGTTTGTCTGTTCCAGCCCCTCGACTATCTTCATAGGATGATTCATTCATGGCATCTTCATCGTTATTTATGGCTGATGGCAGCGGCTTTGTACAAGGACTTGCTTCTTCTCTTAATCCAAACACATAATCAGAATCCAACGTTTCTACAACATTATTGACTTGTTTGAATTCAAATTCACCATCTTCCTGAATATTTTTTACTGTAGCACGAACCAGAATTTGACTTCCAGATTGCTTCAAATTATTTTTCTTCTCAATAAGCTTCCCATCATGGATTCGTTCTTTATCCCCATTCTTCAATTTGTCTCCATCATCCCGAATCACAAGATCCACAATTTTAGGATCTGACCTTATAACTTCATCCCGACCTCTTTGCGAACCTTTCTTGAGAACGTCCCCATCATTTCCATTTTTCAGATTCTCTTCATCTCCGATTATGCCTTCTTGATTCCTTATCTCCTCCCCTTTACCAGCGAGTAGATCTAAATGTATCTTCAACATTCTCTTTCTCAACATTCTTTCAAGCGAGCCTTCCCCAAAATGCGCTTTCGCCGCTGCTTCCAACTCCTCCGCTTCAGCATCACTACTTGGGGAGGATGTATCTACTGAGGGAGCCCAACACTCTCCAGCGCCACCAGCAGATGGAGTAAACTGACCTAATTTCATTTGAAATCGACCTAAAATCTAATTTATGAGCAAAAGACTGAAATACCCTTAAGGCTAAAAATCACCACTTATTTGCCACCATTAACACTTATTTATTCTAATGCAGCCATTTTGGGTCCTTCTGTCTCCTTTTGGCTCTATAACACTCCTTTTAATGTATTAGTTCCAGAATATAACTGTTTCCGGAAAAAGCGATAAGGACATGAGTTTTCTACAATCAATCAATCAATCCGGTGTTTTGCATTCATTATAGTGCAAGCTCACACGTAGGTGCATTCAATCTTGTGTTTTACATTCTTTCTAACGCAAGCTCGCTTGTAGGTACGTTCATTCAATCATTCAAGTATTTTTCATTCATTCTAATGCAAGCTCACACGTAAGGGTATTCCATCAAGTGTTTCGCATACATTCAATCAATCAAGTGTTTTGCATTCATTCTAATGCAAACTCTCAAGTAGAAGCATTTAGTCAAGTGTTTTGCATTCTGTCGGTGTATAAAAGTGGGGTTATAGGGTTTGGAAGTTGTTCATCTTAGATATAACTTATATGATCTAGGCTAGTGTTTAGGGTTTAGAGGCTTAGTCCTTGTCTTACAAAAGGTTTAGTCATTGATCCTTGAAGCCTTGGAGTGTTTCCTGTTCTTTTAAGTTTTTGGGCGCTTGAGTTCACTTTTATCGTTGACATTGATCGTTGACTGTTGACTTTTGACAGTTGTACTTTTTCGCACTTTTTTCCTAGTTATTCCATGATGTCCCTTTTAGGGTCCTTTTTTCTCCTTTTGGCTCTATAACACGCCTTTTGATGTCTCGGTTCCAGAAAAGGACTATATCCAGAAAAAGCGATAAGAACATGAGTTTTTTTTACAGTCAATCAATCAATCCGGTGTTTTGCATTCATTATTTTGCAAGCTCACACATAGGTGCATTCAAACTTGTGTTTTGCATTCTTCCTAACGCATACTCGTTTGTAGGTACGTTCATTCAATCAATCAAGTGTTTTTCATTTATTCTAATGCAAGCTCACACGTAAGTGTATTCCATCAAGTGTTCCACATATAATCAATCAATAAAGTGTTCTGCATTCATTCTAATGCAAACTCCCACATAGATGCATTTAGTCAAGTGTTTTGTATTCTATCGGTGTATAAAGTGGGGTTATAGGGTTTGGAAGTTGTTCATCTTAGATCTAACTTATATGATCTAAGCTAGTGTTTAGGGTTTAGAGGCTTAGTTATTCATCCTTGAAGCCTTGGAGTATTTCATGTGCTTTTGAGTTTTTTTGCCCATGAGTTCACTTTTATCGTTAACTATGGCTTTGATCGTTGACCGTTGACTTTTGACAGTTTGACTTTTTGGCACTTTTTCCCAATTGTTCCATGGTGTCCCTTTTAGGCTCCTTTTGGCTCTGTAACACACCTTTTGAGGTATTAGTTAAATAATAGGGTTGTATCCGGAAAAAGCGATAAGAACATTAGTTTTCTACAATCAATCAATCAATCCAGTGTTTTGCATTCATTATAGTGCAAGCTCAGACGTAGGTGCATTCAATCTTGTGTTTTGCATTCTTTCTAACGCAAGCTCGCTTGTAGGTACGCTCATTACATCAATCAAGTATTTTTCATTCATTATAATGCAAGCCCACAAGTAAGTGTATTCCATCAAGTGCTTCGCATACATTTAATCAATCAAATGTTTTGCATTCATTCAAATGCAAACTCCTACGTAGATGCATTTAGTCAAGTGTTTTCCATTCTGTCGGTGTATAAAGTGGTTATAGGGTTCGAAAGATGTTCATCTTAGATCTAACTTATATGATCTAGGCTAGGGTTAAGGGTTTAGAGGCTTAGTCCTTGTGTTACAAATGGTTTAGTCATTGATCCATGAATCCTTGGAGTGTTTCTTGTGCTTTTGAGTTTTTCGGCCTTTGAGTTCACTTTTATCGTTTACTATGGCTTTGATCGTTGTAAAACAAGGAAGAAGCCTCTAAACCCTAAACCCTAGCCTAGATCATCTAAGTTAGATCTAAGATGAACAACTTCGAAACCCTATAACCCCACTTTATACACCGACATAATACAAAACACTTGACTAAATGCATCCACGTGGGAGTTTACATTAAAATGAATGTAAAACACTTGATTGATTGAATATATGCAAAACACTTGATGGAATACACTTACATTTGAGCTTGCATTAGAATGAATAAAAAACACTCGATTGATTGAATGAATGTACCTACAAGCGAGCTTGCGTCGGAAAGAATGCAAAACACAAGATTGAATGCACCTACGTGTGAGCTTGCACAATAATAATAATAATAATAGGGACCTTTTAGTGGGCGATTCTCATAAGGGGTATTTCAGTCATTTAACAAAAAAACATATGGAGAGAGAAAAAACACGAGAGAAAGTGAGCGCAAATCCTAGAACACCTTCTAGGGAGGACACTGATGATGAGGAGACGGAGAAACAAGAGAAGGAGTTTGAGAGAGTTAATGGAAAAGGGTCACTCGAGAGACTTCTGAAAAAACGAATGATCAGGATCCATAATGAACTGCTAGTTCAGCGAGAAGAAGAACAGGTAGAAAACCTGATTGAGGAACCATCAGAGAAAGGTGATAATATGAAGCTACAAGGTAAGAATGATGGAAAGGAAGGAACTGAAGAGGGAAGCCATGGAAATATGACCTTGCAAACCCTAAAAGTAAGATCCGAAAATATAGGAGATGAGAAAAAGGCTAGAACAGAAATTGATACACTGAAGATCATGCTTGCGGGAACAGAGCAGAGTGAAGGAACAACAGGCTTGACCCAAGATAGTACAAAAAAAACATCAGAGGCAGTCATTCAGACTGGTCAGAAACGGTCATGGGCTGAAATACTAGGTAGGAAATCAGTAGGAAAGCAAACTCTTGAGTATTTCAAACCGGGCACAGTTGAGATGAACAACATAGTACACTTTGAGTCTAAAGAGTATGTTGATGTGCATAAGAAGTTTGAAAATCTTATTATGGGGACGTTTGTAGGAAGGAAACTGGGTTTCGCGTTTGTGAAGGATGTAGTCATAAAAACATGGAGGTTGAAGAATGGGTTTGAGATGAAGACGTATGGGGAGAACATGTACTCATTTGAATTTAGGAGTGAGGAGGATAGAAACACTATGCTGGACATAGGATCTTTTCACATAGTAAGCCAACTTTTTGTAGTCAGGCCATGGAAGCTTTTTGTCGAGGCAGATGAGATGAAAACTATCCCTATATGGGTAATATTAAAGAAGTTCCCGATGGAATTATGGAATAAGAAGGGGTTCAGTAAGGTGGCGAGTGCTATAGGAGTGCCGCTATTTACTGATAAGGCAACAGAGGACATGACAAGGACTAGTTACGCAAGAGTTTGCGTGGAAGTGGATACAAAATGTGAGTACCCGAGGGATATCACATGTGTCTTGGACCAGAAAAGAGCGTATAAGGTAAAGGTGGAGTATAATTGGAAGCCACCCAAATGTAAGCATTGTGAACTATTTGGACATAATGACAATAACTGTCCAAGGAAACCACAGAAGATGGAAAGTATGACTACTGTATGGATGAGAAAGAAGGAACAGAACCAGACAGAGGCAAAGGAAGTTACTGAAACTATAAAGCAAGCAATGGTAGAAAAGGGAGTATCAGTAACGCAAGCTGAAATGAATGAGCAGGAGGAGAAGAAAGAAATAAGCAATGATGAGGAGAAGAATGAAACAGAAACAGAGGAAGAATGGCTGACACCGAAAAAAAAGAATACTTGTAGGCCACGAGCAGTACAAGAGGTTCTGACGAGGTGTGGTGGTTGAGCAAGTAAGAGATGAGGAAGGAAGTGGAGAGGAAGGTAATGAAAATCCCAGAACAGACGCAAGCAGAACTGATCAGAGATCTAGACACAGTAAGAACATTGAAGGACACACTCATGAAATTCAAGAGCTGCTCAGGATTGCAAGTCAATATAGAGAAGAGTAATATGTTCTATGCGGGAATGGATGCTGCTATGTGTACGCAAATGAAGAGCATAATTCGGTTTCAGAAGGGAACTCTACCGGTAAGATATCTGGGGCTGCCATTGATAACCACAAGATTGAAAGCTACTGATTGTATGCCTCTGATAGACAAAGTTCGAAACAAGATACAAGCATGGAAGGGAAGAGCATTGTCTTATGCAGGAAGACTACAACTATTAAAGGCAGTTTTGAACAATATGAGCATATACTGGATTTCATCATTCGTACTTCCACAACAGACAATAGATGAGATTAATCAAATGTGCCGGAATTTTTTATGGTCTGGACCTGAATGCACGACTTCACATGCCCTTATCAGTTGGGAAGATTTGTGTTTCCCTTATGACGAAGGTGGGCTCGGGATTCGGAACTTAAGAACTGCTAACATAGCAGCCAATCTCAAGCACATATGGAATCTGGTGAGTGGTCAGAGCACACTATGGACACAATGGATTAAAAAAAATCTCATCAAAGATAGAAACTTCTGGCAGTTGAAGATACCCAATGACTGTTCATGGGTTTGGCGGAACATTTTGCGAAATAGGAAGGATGCTAAGTTCATTGTACATCATCAGATTGGGGATGGAAGGGACACTAAGTTCTGGTTAGACCCTTGGCATCCCATGGGTATACTAAGAGAGTACTTCCCAATTTCGCTAACTTATGATTCAACATGTAACTTGAACGCATCAGTTGCGAATATGATTGAAGATGGGAGGTGGAATACACCTTGGCGTGCGAGAGTTCATTTGCCCGACATTATAACTTACATGGAAGAAGAAGTCAGAGTGGGGAGGGGTGAAGATCGAATAGTGTGGACAGCTTCGCAGAAAGGTGACTTTAACCTCAGGGATACATTTCACTGTGTCAGAGAGACAAAAGTGCCTATATCGTGGCATAGCATTGTTTGGTTCCAGAACAGAATACCGAGACACGCGTTTATTGCGTGGTTAACCCTCAAAGAAGGTCTGAAGACGTTAGTGAAGTTGAAGGAGTGGAAGAAAGTGCAAGACGATACGTGTGTTTTGTGCTGGAAAAAAAGAGAGACGGAAGAGCATCTGTTTTATGAATGTTTGTTCTCACAGTTCATATGGCAGGCACTTCTTGTGCATGCTGGCTATAATATACCGAGTGGAACAACATGGCGGGAAGAAATCTCATGGATTATTCAAACATCAAAAGGTAAAGGATACAAACAGGATGCATTGAAACTCATATTCAATGGGTTCATTTACAACATTTGGCAGGAGAGAAATAGAAGAATTTTCGAGCACACCAATAAAACAGCACAACAGGTGGGGAAGTTGATCGTAAGAGATGTCAGATGTAAGCTACAATCCATTCAAGCAAAATTGGAGGAAGGGCTAGAGAGGGATAAATTTATGCAGTTGTGGAACATTACGGTGGAAGTGAGTGCGGGAGCAGAAATCCACAACTTAAACACTGATGGCACTCTTCAAGGCAACCATGGAGGTTGGGCTGCAGTCATCAGGGACGAACTTGGGACTGTTGTCGCGGCAGCTAATGGAAAGGCATAACACAAGTCAATAGACTTAATAGACCTAGAGGGCCTGGCCCATGGGCTCAAGTTAGCAGTTCAGAAAGGCTTAAAGAGAATTAGCGCACAAACAGACTCAACCACAGTGGTCACATACTTAAGGAGGAGAGAACAGCAACCATGGCGGGCAAAGCATCTGATGGACGAACTACAGGAGCTAATACGGAAATTAGATGTTTTTTCAGTTTGCCATGTATATAGAGAGTCAAATAGACTAGCTGATGCACTAGCAGCTACTATTCCCACAGTTAGTTACATAGAGATAGTGCCTAGTTCTTTTTCTGAGAATGTAAAAAAGATTATTTATGAAGATGCCACGGGCAAACAGTATGTAAGAGTGTAACCAAGACATGATTATTTTCTAATAAAATAGGGGTAAGGGACCTCTCAAAAACCCTGCTTGCCTTTCAAAAAAAAAATCAGAGAAAAGAAAGAGGAGAGACAAGCAGAAAAGATAAGGGGAAGACCAGCATAGAGGTGAGCCCGAAAGTTATAAAGACGACTAAGATACCTAGTTATGTAAAATCAAATATAGTGGTTTCCAAGTACGATCACTCTAATCCAAAGAGAAAGACCAAATGATGATAAATCTAGGGTGTTGGAACATGAGGGGGCTGAATGTGGGGTTCAAACAGGTGGAAGTCAGAGAGATGATAAAGAAACATAAGCTTAGCCTTATGGGATTGGTAGAGACAAAAGTTCAGGAAAAAAACATGGACAAAATTAGTAGAATGTGTTGTGAGGGATGGAATGTGGAACATAACTATATGCATAGTGAGAAGGGCAAGATTTGGGTATGTTGGGATGCCAACAGGTGCAAGGTCAGAGTTATAGAGAGGGAATTGCAATATATAACAGTGGAGGTGACTCTAGTTAGTAGTAAGATTTTCATGGCTACGTTTGTCTATGCAAGCACTGATTTGGTTACTCGGAGAGAGCTCTAGAACAGGATGGTAAACTTTTCGTGTTTGCATCATGGACCTTGGGTGATATTAGGGGATTCCAACTCAGTTTTGAGTTCTGAGGAGAAAGTTGGAGGTAGGCCGACCCACCCAATACATTATACTGATTTTCTGCAATGTGTTACTATGGCTGGACTGACAGATATGAAATACAAGGGGAATGTATTGACATGGAATAACAGAAGAGGTATAAGAATTTGGCGAAAGCTAGATAGAGTTCTTGTAAATGCAGAATGGCTGGATAAGTTTGAGGAAGTAGAAGCTGAATTCCTGAACCCGGGCACTATATCAGATCACTCTTCTATGGTAACTTATTCTTCAAGACAAAAGGGCCAGAATAAGAAGTCATTTCGGTTTTTTAATTTCTGGACTCGAGAGGAAGGGTTTTTGGAAACCGTCCAGCAGGCTTGGGTGAGTCAAGTTGTAGGAAACCCAATGTTTGTCTTTATGAGAAAACTCAAGATTGTGAAAGGGGCTTTGATTGAATGGAACAGAGAGAGGATTGGGAATGTAAAGACAAGGGCAGAGGAAAAAAAAAGAAGAGATGGATGTTATCCAAACAAAGTTGCAAACTGAGCCTTTGAATAGGGGTTGGATTGATGAAGAGAGGATATGTATTAGAGACTATGTCAAGGTTGCGAAATCAAAAGAAGAGTGTGTGAGACAGAAATCAAGAGATCAGGTAATTACTGTGGGGGATAATAATACAGAGTACTTTTACAAGTCAGTGAGAGCAAGGAGGGCAGTGAATAAGATAACATGTTTGAGGGATGAACTTGGCAGTGTGACAGAGGATTTTGATGAAATAGGAGCTGAATGTGTCCGCTTCTATGAGGAACTCTATGCGCCAGAGGAGATGCAGGAACTAGAGTTTAGTTGTTTTGATGCAATTGAACCAAAAAAAGTTATTAGCAATAACACGACGGAACGGTTAGTGGCAGACATAACTAGGGATGAGATTATTGAGGCGTTGTCGTGCATAGATAGTGATAAGTCACCAGGAAATGATGGGTTCTCATCATTGTTCTTCAAGGCTGCCTGGAGAATAGTGGGAGATGATTTTGTTAGAGCCATACAAAATTACTTCAGGGCGTGCAAGATGTTTCAAGAAGTAAATGCTACTTGTATATCACTAGTGCCGAAGATACAGACCCCTACAAGTTTGAATGACTATAGGCCTATTGCTTGTTGCAATGTGATTTACAAGTGTATTACTAAGATTATGACACTGAGAATGAAACCTATTATGCATGAGGTGGTGTCACTAAACCAGTCAGCGTTTATACCGGGAAGGAGCATTCAGGATAATATTTTATTGTCCTAGGAACTGCTTCACAATTATCATAGAGATGCTTATCCACCACGGTGTGCGGCTAAGATTGATCTGAAAAAAGCCTATGACTCAATGAGATGGGAGGTTGTTGTGTTTACTCTTAGAAGGATTGGAATACCAGAAAAGTTTATAGGTTGGGTGAAGGAATGTATTGGAACTGCTTCGTTCGCTATCATGGTGAATGGGACTCCGTATGGGTATTTCAAGGGGAAAAGAGGAATAAGGCAGGGGGATCCTATATCTCCGTACCTATTTGTTTTGGTAATGGAACTATTCTCGGACCTTATGAAGCAGGTTGCTAGAAGGGGAGAATATAAATTGCATTATAAATGTAAGGAACCTGTTATTACTCATCTGTCATTCGCAGATGATTTGATTGCGTTTATGAATGGGGATGTTGAAACGGTTATGAGCCTTGTGAATTCTCTAGGAAAATTTAGATCTTGTTCTGGATTAGAAGTGAATGAGGGAAAAAGTGAGCTGTTTTTGGCAGGACTGAGTGAGGATATGACTGAAGAAGTGAAGGGAATTTTACAATATCCAGTTGGTACACTACCAGTTAAGTACCTTGGGCTACCGCTTATAACTACGAAACTTTCATATTCTGATTGTTTGCCATTGGTTACGAAAGTGTCAAAGAGAATACAGAGCTGGAAAGGTAAATGTTTGTCGTATGCGGGAAGAGTACAGTTGATCAAGGCTGTGCTATGTAACTTAAACATTTACTTGATTTCTTCGTTTAGACTGCCTAAAGGAATAGTGGATGAGGTTCAAAAGTTGCTGCGAAACTTTCTCTGGAAAGGGCCGGACTGTACAACATCTCATGCTCTAATTGGATGGAAGGACGTCCCGCTACCCATATGACGAGGGGGCTTGGGAATAAGGAATTTGGAGTTAATGAACAGGCAGCAAATATATGAGGCATGTATGGAACATTGTGGCGGGAAAGACACACTATGGACTCAGTGGGTATGGAAGAACTTAATAAAAAATAAGTTCTTTTGGGACATGGCCATTCCGAATGACTGCTCATGGAGCAGGAGGAGTATACTGCTGGGGAGAGATGAGGCTAAAGAGCTAGTGTGTTATCAAGTTGGGACAGGCAAAGATATAAGTCTGTGGATGGACCCCACCCAGCTGGTATTCTGAAAGAGTATTTCACTGCTGGGCTCACTTATGTTTCTAATTTGAATAGAAATGCACAAGTTGAGAGCCCCTTGCGCATGGGGATTTGGAATGTGCCGAATCGTCCTAAGGAGACAAATGCCGAGATTATAGAGCAAGCGAAGATGTCGGTCAATGGGGATTGGACAAAGTAGTGTTGATCGCCACATTACATGGAGATTTCGCGACTTAAAGAAACCTATCAAAGTATCGAGAAAGCGGCAATCTCGCGAGACAAAACTGGTATGGTATCCTAACAAAATCCCACGCCATTCTTTTATCACACGGATGTTTGCTTCAAGAAGGGATAAAAACGTTGGTTAAGATGAAGAAGCGAGATGGTGCCGTAATCCGCCAGTATCGTTATTTGTGGACGTAAGGAGAAAACAGAGCGCCATCTATTCTATTTAATGCTCGCTCGCGACAAAGATGTGTGTGGAACGAAATGCTTCAAAGAATTGGATACCGTAGAACGAGGGTGGCAGAATGGGAGGATGAGCTGGAATGGGTGTTGGGTCTATGCATAGGAAAGGGATGTCAAAAGGATGCGGTTAGACTATGTATAAATGCGTTCTTCTACTGGGTCTAGAATGAGCGAAATGCGAGGATTTTTGAAAACAAATACCGCATTGGCGAGCAGGTGGTTCAGCTGATTGTCAAGGACGCAAAGATTAAGCTGCTGAGTATTGAACTGAAGATGGATGAGGGGCCCGATAGAATGAGATTTATGGAACAGTGGAACCTTGATGTCCAAGTCAGAACAAATGAAACTATAAGGTGTAAATGGGAAAGGTCAGACCAAGGTATCACAGTGCTTAACTCAGATGGTACGCTGCAAGGCATTACTGGATGGGTGGGCAGCAATGGTACAAGACCATGAAGGGACTGTTTATGCAGCAGCAAAAGGGAGATCGAAGCTTAGTTCTATTGGTCTCATTGAACTGGAAGGGGTATACAAGGGGTTAAGGCTGGCACAGCAGCAAGGATGCAGCAGAATAGAAGCAAGAACAGATTCAACCAACGTCATCTCGATCATAAAAAAGCGGAGTAAAGTCCCTTGGTAAGCAAGGAAACTGTTGGCAGATATGTTAGCAATAATAGACAATTTGGATATGTTTGAGATTAAGCATATTTATAGGGAATGTAATAAGTTAGCAGATGCTTTAACTTGTAATATTCCGTCTGTTAGTTTCATAGAAGTTACCCCTAGCTCGTTTTCTGAGGATATAAAGAAAATTGTATACGATGATGCTAGGGAAAAAACTTATATTCGATTGTAACTCTCAAAATTTTATTTGATTATTAATGAGAAGGGGTAGGGGACCCCGTTAACAACCTCGCTTGCTGATCCAAAAAAAAAACTTGCACAATAATGAATGCAAATCACCAGATTGATTGATTGATTGTAGAAAACTCATGTTCTTATTGCTTTTTCCGTATACAGCCCTAGTCTTGAACTAATACATCAAAAGGCGTGTTATAGAGCCAAAAGGAGACAAAAAGACCCTAAAAGGGACATCACGGAATAACTGGGGAAAAGTGCCAAAAAGTCAAATTATCAAAAGTCAACGATCAAAGCAATAGTTAACGATAAAAGTGAACTCAAGGGCCCAAAAACACAAAAGCACAAGAAACACTCCAAGGCTTCAAGGATCAATGACTAAACCCTTTGTAAGACAAGGACTGAGCCTCTAAACCCTAAACCCTAGCCTAGAACATATAAGTTAGATCTAAGATGAACAACTTCCAAACCATATAACCCTACTTTATACACCGACAGAATACAAAATGCTTGACTAAACGCATCTACGTGGGAGTTTCCATTAGAATGAATGTGAAGAACTTGATTGATTGAATGTATACGAAACACTTGATGGAATTCACTTACGTTTGAGCTTGCATTAAAATGAATGAAAAACACTCGATTGATTGATTGAACGTACCTACAACCGAACTTGCGTTAGAAAGAATGCAAAACACAAGATTGAATGCACCTACGTGTGAGCTTGCAATATAATGCATGCAAAACACCGGATTGATTGATTGATTGTAGAAAACTCATATTCTTATCGCTTTTTCCAGATATAACTCTATTCTGGAACTAATACATCAAAAAGCGTGTTATAGAGCCAAAAGGAGACAAAATGACCCTAAAAGGGACATCACGGAATAACTGGAGAAAAATACCAAAAAGTCAACGGTCAACGATCAAAGCCATAGTCAACGATAAAAGTGAACTCAAGGACCCAAAAACTCAAAACCACAGGAAACACTCCAAGGCTTCAAGGATCAATGACTAAACTCTTTGTAAGACAAGGACTAAGCCTCTAAACCCTAAACCCTAGATCATATAAGTTAGATCTAAGATGAACAACTTCGAAACCCTATAACCTTACTTTATACACCGACAGAATACAAAACACTTGACTAAATGCATCTACGTGTGAGTTTGCATTAGAATGAATGCAAAACACTTGATGGATTGAATGTATGCGAAACACTTGATGGATTGAATGTATGCGAAACACTTGATGGAATACACTTACGTGTGAGCTTGCACTAGAATGAATGAAAAACACTCGATTGATTGAATGAACGTACCTACAAGCGAGCTTGCGTTAGAAAGAATGCAATATACAAGATTGAATGCACCTACGTGTGAGCTTGCACTATAATGAATGCAAAACGCTGGATTGATTGATTGATTGTAGAAAACTCATGTTTTTATCGGTTTTTCCGGATACAACCCTATTCTGGAACTAATACATCATAAGGCGTGTTATAGAGCCAAAAGGAGACAAAAGGACCCTAAAAGTGACATCACGGAATAACTGGGGAAAAATGGCAAAAAGTCAAATTCTCAAAAATCAACGGTTAACAATCAAAACCAAAGTCATCGATAAAAGTGAAATCAAGGGCCCAAAAACTCAAAAGCACAGGAAACACTCTAAGGCTTCAAGGATCAATGTATAAACCCTTTGTAAGACAAGGACTAAGTGTCTAAACCCTAAACACTAGCCTAGATCATATAAGTTAGATCTAAGATGAACAACTTCCAAACTATATAACCCCACTTTATACGCCGACAGAAAACAAAATATTTGACTAAATGCATCTACGTGGGAGTTTGCATTAGGATGAATGCAAAGCACTTGATTGATTGAATGTATGCGAAACACTTGATGGAATACACTTACGTGTGAGCTTACATTAGAATGAATGAAAAACACTCGATTGATTAAATGAACGTACCTACAAGCGAGCTTGCGTTATAAAGAATGCAAAACACAAGATTGAATGCACATACGTGTGAGCTTGCAATATAATGAATGCAAAACCTCGCTTGCTGATAAAAAAAAAACAGCTTGCAATATAATGAATGCAAAACACCGGATTGATTGATTGATTGTATAAAACTCATGTTCTTATCGCTTTTCCTTGATACAGCCCTATTTTGGTACTAATACATCAAAAGGCGTGTCATAGAGCCAATAGAAGACAAAACGACCCTGAAAGGGACATCATGGAACAATTGCGAAAAACTGCCAAAAAGTAAAACCGTCAAAAATCAACGATCAAATCCATAGTCAACGATAAAAGAGAACTCAAGGGCCCAAAAACTAAAAAGCACTGGAAACACTCCAAGGCTTCATGGATCAATGACTAAACCCTTTGTAAGACTAGGACTATGCCACTAAACCCTAAACCTTAGCCTATATCGTATAAGTTAGATCTTAGATGAACAACTTCAAAACTCTATAAATCCACTTTATACACCGACAGAATACAAAACACTTGACACTACTACAGAAAAGTGCATAGATAGCATGCCAAAAACGCTTGATAGCGTTTACAAAACGTTATTAAAGGCTATGCTATCCTTTTATTAATAGCGTTTTTCTGAACAACACAATGTATTTGATAAGATTTTGTTTTAAACGCTATTCTTTTAATTGCGTTTGTTTTTGGCGCTGTGAATATATCTATAGCGTTTTCATATAAGTGCTATAAATATGATAGCGCTTTATCTTAGCGCAATGTAAATTTTGATAGCGTTTTATTATAAGTGCTATAAATATGATAGCGCTTTAGTTTAGCGCAATAAAAATTTTGATAGCGTTTTTTATATAAGCGCTATGAATTAATTCAATTGCGTTTTCTTTAGGCGCTATCCCTATTTCCATAGCTTTTTTTTTTTCAATTATAAATTTTAGAGACCTATGCACCTGTGCAAATATACATTTTCAAATGAATTATTATTGTTGTAACCAACTATGCAAATACACTTTAAAATCTAATACACGGTAAACAAAATTAACTTCATTCATTAATAGCTAAAATATAGTATTCAATTCCATCGTACAAGGACAAAACAACAAAAATGTGATAGTATTCAATTCGTACAAGGACAAAAAAACAAAAAGTGTGATTCAAGTTTTCACAAAACTTTCTTTCGGTAAGGAAAGAAAATGCTACAAATCGGCTTACTTCGTGGTGATCATCAAATATTATGTGCTTTGAAGGCCATGCAATTCACGGTCCCTTTAGCATCTCCCACTAATTGCAATTCAGAATTTTCTCTCCAAAGACGTGGTTCTGCGTTCACAACTTCCTCTACCCAAACTTTGGATGCATTATCTCCAAGAGGTACACCATGTACCGGTTTAAAAGGATCGTCACTCTCCCAACGTCCTTTAGCAACTAATTCATATGGAGCCGCCCAATTCAACAATTTGCATTGTCGTCCATGTGACTACATTTCCAAAACAAAAGAATAGTCTTAGGCACATATTACATTACACCATTATACATTAAACCTCTAGATGGGACTTGCCTTATGAAGTTTAACTAATTTCAATATACAAACCATAAGTTAACATCAAATATGACAAACTCTTGCATAAAGAAATATTTTACCTGTAGAAGAGTGGTTGAAGGAGTAGTTTGTAAACCCTGATCATTACTCCCTATGCCTTGACCCTACCCAAACAAAAAGAAAGTCAGTATAATAACAAAGGCTAGGGTTAAGTATAATAACTCCTTATGTCCTCTCATGTTTCAAGTTTTGCATGTGGGTGGAGATAATCATATGGTTGCAAACCTGCTTGTGGATTATTGCAGATCGAGAGTTCAACTGAAGCAAAGGTTAGGGATATATATATATTTACCTGTGGAAGAGTAGATGGAGGATTACTTTGTATTCCATGATGCCTCCCTATGTCTTGACCCTACAAATTAAAAAATATATCCATAAGAGAGCAGCCTTTTGAAGTGCACAATGAGTTTGCTGATCAGACCCATACACAACCAACTTGCATATATTCTCCCTACCAATCTTCTTAAGCATTCGATCTCTAGCTAGCCGCCGTTAGTTCGCACAAAATGGCCTCACAAGCATGAACGAATTAACATTGCCAAGGAAACAGTAGACATTACACAAAATGAACGAATTAAGATTGCACCACGTACCTCTCGTGTTCGGGTTATACTTCCATCTGTAGGAACGATTGGGGCTTTCTGGATTTTATTAAAACACAAGTACTTCATCAATGTTAAATGAAATATGGAGAAATAGTGAACTAAATAATGCAATACATCATGTAATGGCCAACAAGGGAACTAACTAACCTGGGGTTTCCATCCAAACTCATCAGGGCAACGGAAAGTAGCTTCATTTACTGCATGTTGCTCTAATGCAAACCTTGTTGCACCACTATTAACTCCAAAGTGAACCTGAAGAAAATATATAAGAGAAATGGAAAGTAGTAGTACAAGAATGGAATACAAAATAATTTCAAACTAAGCTCTATGTTCTGAAACGTAGTCAATAGGTCATCAATAATATCCAATCTATTAATCATCCTACACTAGAATAATAATACTTCCTAAAATCTACTTGCAAAAGAATATTCCAACCGAAACCACATGCTAAGAAATAACTAAAGAAACAAACATACCCAAATAACCCGCTCTGAACTCAATGGATCAGAGTCTGTACTGGTCACAACTGATTAAGTCAGCACTCATTAAGCATAGAGTAGGATCGTTGGAGAGATTTAGGAGAAGGCTAGCTAGACCTAACAGAAGTCGGACCTGATGAGAGTTGGGTAACCAACAAAGAAGACCGAAAGATCGAAGCGCTGGAAATTGTCTTAGGACTGTATGAAGGTCAAGAGAATGAGCAAAAGGAGTCAATTAGATACAACTTAACAGACGTGGAGGGAGGAGTGATCGGGAATGAGAGAAAGATCCAGCCAGAGGAAACGCAGGCCAGAACAGAAGAAACGCAAGACACAGTGAATAAAGTCGCAGGTTTGAAGGACCAGGGAGTACGAACTCGAGAAACATTACATCCAGGAAACAAGAACATTACTGGAAACGCAGAGAGAGAGCAACAACCACCAACAGCGAAGAGCTCTTGGGCTGATGATGATATCGGGCAAGCTGGGGAAGATAGTTCGGGAACTGCAAGTGCAAGTGAAGAACAAGCATTAGAAGCCCAGCAGAACTATCGGATCGAAGGAGGAGAAGGTGGAGGGAAGAACACAAACACATGATTATACCGGACTTCGGCATTAGGTGAACAAGCAACGGCGCCGACGCTGCTGAAAGCCGTTCTTATTGCTTAACGCGCAACCGTTTTCTTTGGCTTTGGGCTAGTTCATCTTTAGCTACGTTCTTTTAGGTGTAGTTTCGTCAAGGAGTAAACTCCTCTCTAGGAGTTCCAGTTTTGTCACCGGTGTGTTAGTATAGGCTGTGTTACCGTCTTTATTCTTTGCTAGCGGCGAAGTTAGTAGCCGTTAGCGGTGTGAGTAGTCATAGTCATGTCGACGTCTTATCGTAGGAAGTCTTTGTGCAAGAAGCTGCTGTAAAAGCTCTCTCCTTGCTAGCTAGTGGTTGATGAATTCTTGCCGGTCGCTCTGCCTAGAACTATGCAAAACGAATCGGCCTTAGGTTCACCGGTTTTGAGATTGGTGAGTGGGCCCTTGCCTCCCTTCCGGTCGATAATTCGGCCGGGAACCGGCACCCTGACTTCTTAATGGACTGAAAGCGGGAACTTTAAGGTACGGAACTAGCGCACACCTACCGGGCTTTGAAGCAGGGAGTGCCCCACTAAGCAAACTAAACTACTGAGCAAACATAGGAGGCCGAGGCCAAGCAAAAACAACAGGGCATAAGCAAGGATACGGTCACTTAAGTGCGAAAAGGGACTCGGGATGTGTAAATGTAAGAGAGAAAGCTTCTATATAGAGGTCTTTATAGGGCACCGATCTGCAGCAAGAGAGAGCTCGACCGCACCGGATAGTAAGCTTAAAGCGGTTGATCTAGTTTCCTAAGAGGCGGGATGGCATCCGGGCGGATGAAGCGGATCCTCCATTTGCGTAGTTTTTTGAAATCGTGACGCTTGCTAACTTCGATGGCGACTCAACTTCACTATTGGTTGGCGTAGGAATATGATTGGTGGAACGACGTAGCAAAGTCTTTCTTCGGCGCTTTGAGGTCAGATCTCCTCCGAGGGTCTGCAGGATTGCAACTTTAACGAAAGTTCAAGCTAAGCCACTTGATTTAGCCTAATGCTCGGGGAGATAGATAAGCTACTTTAGAGCTTCTTGAATCAAGAACCGGAAATGCACATTGATATAGTTGAATAATCGGTCGAAAGCACACACACAAGGCTACCAAAAATCTAACCAAATGAGAAAGAGAGACCAAGCCTTTAATTTAAAGACAAGAATAGGCACTATTAATGAACTCTACTTCTTCGTTTACTAAACAATGACAATAGTAACTACTATACACAAAGACTCTACTATAAGACTCGGACTAATAGAGTCGTGGTGTGTATCTTGTCCAATGCTGCTGAGATAGACCAAGTGACTTTCCCGCATAGCCAAGCAACCGCCGAGTAACGAAAGAATCATACTTAATCAAGGTTGGTTTCGTGTTCTCGTTCTCTTGTCTATTTCTAGTATGTTTTCTTTTTCGGGTTCTAACTTGTCGATTGCTAATAGGAAGTAGGGACAGCTTCCTGTCTCTTCGAATATGCCGCTACAAATCACTATAAAGTTAAGTTTTGTTCTGTCAAGATATGCCGCTACAAATCGTGAATAGATTCTATCTTCTTTTTGACGTGAGAAAGGGCACTGTGGTTTTATCAAGCGCGGCACCATCTTGTTTCCGAACATGATCTACAGTTGTGTGATTCATATAAGCTATGTGTTTTCGACAGCTAGGGTCAAGGGGAGTGTAAGCCTAATTGGTATTCCTCTATCCGGTTGTGTAGTTAGCTCCTAGGTGTGCCTTTGAGTTGTCAGAGAGTTGGCTGCTAAGTGTTGAATCTGATGGAGTGTAGCGAAGGAGCTCTCCCCAAAGAGAGGCCCGAAACGTAATGTACTTTAAGTGATTGTGCATGGCTGCTTCGCTCAAGGAGTTGCTGCAAGTGTTTTCTTCTTGCCACCGCTAGCGATTGAGTTCCTCAACGGCTAGCTCCACTATGCCTACTCTCCGACGAAGACATTGGAGACTAATCAGACTTTAGATGATCTAGAGGCATGCTCTCAAAGTCTGTATACTTTCGTGATTTAGGACTTTGAGGCCTCGAAAGATCGACTTTCTACAGTGATCCAAATCCCCCGTGAGGGGAGATGGCGAAGGTCGAACAACGACTATTCCAAATAATTATGGTTTTAAGCGGAGGCTAGCCGGAAGGTTTCGAGACCGGGCTTCACTAGAAGCGGTAGGGGCTTCTCGTCGGACAAAGAATTGATGATCTTCACGCCGCTAGAGCTGAACGGATGAGTCCGAAGTTTCCCCAGAGAACCACCGAGGGTCCGAAAATAATCCCATCGAGGGTCACTAGAAGCGACCGGGGCTTCTCGTCAGAAATCCCACTCCCGAAATAGGTGGGTTTGCTATGGGGAGGCAGTCTAATGGGCGGAAGTGATTGGCCGCAAGGCAGTAGGGAAGGAGAACTTGGAATATATCAAGCAAACAATGGTGGATGGGCAAGCATACTTATAAGCCTTGCCCCTCCAGTCTCTCTGCTGAAAATGATCGTGAATGAGCAGTATTTGCTCCTGGTACAAGTGCCACGCCTAATAACCTTAAATGAGTGGTGAGGGCCACGCCTAATAACCTTAAATGAGTAATATGGCCTGCTGGAACATTAGAGTGCTGGGTATGAGACACCTAAGGCAAGAAAAGAAACGGAGGAAGAGCATACAAGACATGCAAGCAGAACTTGTTTTTCTTTCCTTAATACATGTGTATAGGGAAAACATAACAAGAGCAGAGGCACTGGCCACAAATGTACCTACTATGAGCTTCATTGATATTATACCTAGTTCATAATTTCACCAACACCTTAAGAACACTAACTCTAATCTTACAGCCCTAGTGCATCATAATGACCTTTTTAACTCGATAAAATATCACGCCATACCAAGTAAGCCACAAATTACCCATGCTTGCAAAAATAAATAGTTTACCTGTGGAGTAGTTTGTATCCCCTGATCACCACTACCTATGCCTTGACCCTAACCAGAAAGATTGAACCATTAGTTAGTTGTTAGTCTACTAATTAAGATCTGCAGTACTTTTCTTTAAAGATTCTAAAAAAAAATATCTATGAAAGTGAAGTAATTGGAGCACTAGTTGACTGTATCACTTGCTCAGTCACAACTTTTTGACTTTCACCCTACACAGATATATTAAGATTGTCAAGTCGAGTACACTACCGAGACAACAAATATCAAATCAACTATTGTATTTGTACATCAGTCACTTGCCTTTTGAGTATTCACAGCAGCAAGTAAGTTTCTTATAAGTTCACTTTGAGTATTCACCAAATTGGCCATTTGAACCAAATCCTTCTTGACCGTTAGTACCTCCTCTTGAAGTTGAGTGACCATTTGTTTGTCTTGTGACACCACACCTAATTTTGAAGGAGTTACTCCAGCTCCTTTACCTCTCACCACGACTATAACGATCAGTCCAAGTACTTGTGTGAAAGGGCATCATTTTGTATGGAGTGGTTAAAAGAATCATGTTCTTTGAATCTCTAATTTCTTTCATCTTTTCTACACCAATCACATTTGATACGTTAATATATAGAATTTAGCAAAGCTCAACAAATAGGTATCATTGATATATATTATGGTTATAATTCTAGTTAGAAAATTTAACTATTCTTACCATTAAGCTCAAGAACGATATTATTTGATGGTTCGCCACTTTTCTTAGTGTGTCCTTTTGCACCAAACATCAACTCTAGTTATAGAGGAAGGATTTGGACTCTCCTTTTGCTACATGATAAGAATTTCCACAATCAAGATACATACACAAAAAAACAAAGTTAAGAAATATGATAGTTAATTACCATTTGGTATTCTAGGCATATAGCCCCGTCGACTACATGTGTGAGGGAGTTCTTGATTTTCCCTCATTTCTTGAAACTTTTGGCTCTTCAGCTGCAGTACAAAAGAGTTAAATAACATATTTCAAACTATGAGGGATATTCATCACCAAAGTCACTCACAATGAACTTTCTCCTTGACATTTGCTTAAGAAACATCTCCCATTCTCGGTAAACCACAAATCATTGGCTTGAGACATGCAATGTCCTTCTTCTTTTTTATAAATTCTTATCTTTCCCTCAATCTTGATTTATCGCCCGCCACAACCTTCCAATTTGTTGGAGGGCATAAGTTCTCCAAGCCTTCATCTAAGATAAATTTTTGCTACAAGAAATAAGAAATAGTACGTAAAATGTTTTGACAACCCCACCATCATAACTATATATATTTACTGAAAAGCAAAGTAAAAAAATAAACAAAAACACTTGTGCTTACCAAAATTGATTGCCAATACAGATCTTTGTACCCTTTTCTGATTACCCTCCAATCACTATAAGTTAGTGGCACCATCTCAGATGCAATACTTCCCAAATAAGAAGAAAACTTGTCTGAATTTTCTCCTACAGGCTGCCCTTCACCATTAACTTACATCCACTATCAGTTGCCATTACCTTGGATCTACAAAGACCTCTTGGTGTCTTGCTTGATTGGTGAGATTCTTTGGTAGAAGGATCATCCTCATCACTTTCAGATTCTTCATCCGAGCCGATAGCAGCATCCTCATCACTAGAATCTCCTTCACTCTCTTCTTCAATCAGTGGTCCCTTTGACTTGGCTCGGTTGGCAGTACCCTTACTTCCATCCTCGTCGCTACAATAATCTTCATCACTTGAGTCATGAGAAGAATCCATTTTTGTCCTAGATCTTTTTTCAACTTTTTTGAAACTCTATGATAAAACCCCATTAAATGAAAACAAAAGATTATAGTAAGTTATAAACAACACTTAACAAAAGAAACATGAATAGCTAACATATATAAACAAAAATATTAAGCAAAACATATTTAAACAACACCTTAGACTTTGTAGAACCCCCCTCCTTTGTTGATTTGTGAGATTCATTTGAAGTAGGGTTCTTTCTACTGCCATGAGAATAAGAATTTGGGATTATTTCGTCGTCTTCACTGAAATCATGGGCATCTTCTTCCGCGCTAAAGTCCCCATCAGTGGGATCAACGTCGTTAGTATCTCGGCTGCCCATTTTACTCATCTTAGATCGTTTAGTTGCTCCTTTTACACTCTGTTAACATAAAACACACTTAGATCGAATTAAATTGCAACATCGGGGATTGGGAATGCTTGTGTGTGTGTGCTGCATTGGGGGATGCTTGTGTGGGTGTTGAATACTTCTATGTGTGCACTAATATGCGTTTCATAAAAGGACATGTGTCTTTACCTTATTCTTCTTCTTA
The DNA here is from genome assembly GCF_015680905.1 of Coptis chinensis. Lineage (NCBI taxonomy): Eukaryota > Viridiplantae > Streptophyta > Magnoliopsida > Ranunculales > Ranunculaceae > Coptis > Coptis chinensis. Next base: position 42,029 of record NW_028238134.1, on the reverse strand, counting down.
GAATTAGACTTCTCTGATACACATGATTTTTTCTTTGACAAGTGGAAGTCATTGGCTTGAGAGGTTAGTGGGCTACCATCATTTCTGTCTGATATGCGTATCCCACCATTTGAGGAATTCCTAAGAGCAGCTACAATAGCTCTTTTTTCCTTCAGTTTCCTTTTCTTAGCTTGTTTTGAACTCTGTCAACATACCAACAAAAATTATGTTAAATGAGAAACATGTGTATATACAAACATGATCAACAAAAAAATCTTACCTCCGCTTTCGACATTTGGTTTGAAGTGTCCTAAGTCCTAACTTCCTTGTCAAAATCCTGAAATGACAACAACGACGCATAATGTGGCAGAAAACATCAGGACACAAAACTGATATGCCCAAGTGCCAAAAACAGATCACAACACATATTAATAGGAACAAATAACCGATTCTCATACTAATACGCACAAACAACCCAAGTTCCAAACAAATCAAATACTGATATTAATAGGAAAAACAACCATAACTCATAACCAGAAATATTAATCCAAAAAATATTTTACTAATTTGCCGAAAGTACATGCGCTACACATAGTCCCCCTCACAAATTTCTAACATAGCTACCATCTTCATCAAGCAATGTTCTTGTCAATTCTCGAAACATCTAATGGTAATGAGAATATATCGACATTCTCCTCATACATATCCAAGTCATGACGGCCTCTTGGCGGTGCTTGTAATACAACATACCAATTCGAATCGTTGTCCCTTGAATAAAACACTTGTTTCGCTTGTGATGCTAAAATGAATGGTTCTTTTTCGAGTTGGCGTTGTCCTTGATGGAGGTTAACCAAAGTAAATCCATCTTCCACCTTGACACCATTTCCTACATTTGCCCAATCACAGTAAAAAAGAGGGACTTGGAAGCCAATGTAGTCGAGCAAAATTATATCTTTGATGACCCCATAGTAAGAAACATTGTTCATGACTTGGTTTCTGTCCTTTGAACTAGATCTACACATGGTTGTTGACTCAAGTGAAACACCACTATTTTGGTTGGACTTCTCAGCACTTTTCTTGTGGTAGCGTTGACCTTTGACAATAAAAGAAGAATACGACATTGCAAGCTTTCTCGGTCCATTAGCAATCCACCTTAATATCTGTGAGATATTTTCACTAGTGTCGTCTACAATCTGCCCAAATTCATGCACAAATATCATATGATTATTATCTATGTATATATGTAAAAAGGGTAACAAAAAAACACACAGAAGTCACAATTGAACCTTCTCACGTAGCCATTTAGAAAAATTCTCTACATGTCTCTTCCACAACAAATTTCTATTTCTTGAGAGTTGTTTGTTTTTCTTCCGTAACTCATCCATGTGCATCCTAAACAAAAAAAAAATGGAAAAAGGTAAGGTGCATCATTTCAAAACTCTAAATTTCAATAATTATTATCATACTCACTCAAAATATGGCTCGACTACAGCTGTATTGAACATCACATATAGATGGGCAGCATGCAACCTTTCTTCACTTAATCTAATCGAGACTCCTTTAGAATTTGGCCTTCCATCAAGTATTGCATCGCTTGCAAAACCATCATTTTTACTTCGCCGATTAGTTATCTCAACGGTCTGTTTCATAAATTCACTACAAAATCTCATGCCCTCTTCCGCAAGATAGCACTTTGCAATGGAACCCTCAGGCCTTGCAAAGTTTCTGACAAATCCTTTCAAATCTTTCATGTATCTAAAGACAAGAAATAACATTAATAGTAAACAAGAAACAAGTATTGGAATATAATCATTAAAGTTTTATAAATGAGTTTCAATTCACCTTTCAAACGCATACATCCAACGCAAATGAACTGGTCCACCAAGTCTTTTTCTAACATGCTTCTCGTGCTAAATGAATTGTTAAGTGAATCATAATATCAAAGAAGGATGGAGGAAAAATCCTTTCTAACATGCACAAAGTCTCTGCAACGTCTCCCTCAAGCTTTTTTAGTCTCTCCGTATTAACGACTCTTTTGCATAATTCATTGTAAAAGGCACACAAGTGAAAAATTGCAGTCCTTGGTCCTTTTAGGAAGAAGTCCCCTTAATGCAACAGCCAACAATTGTTGCATTAAAACATGAAAATCATGGGACTTAAGACCTGAAATCTTAAACTCATCCCCTGAAATAACCCTCCCGATATTTGAGCTATAGCCATAAGGGAGCTTTAAATCTTGTAATCTCTTGCAAAATATCCTTTTTTCAGCTTTTGATAGTGATGAGTTCTTATAGACATCTTAGTGCATAGAGATTGGTCAACATAGGCTTCTAAATAATTACTTCCAAATATATATAGATATAGAAAGTGTAAAGCATTACCTCCCAATAAGGCAAGTCAAAAAATATTGACCTCTTCTTCCACATTAGAACCGGTTCTTCTCTCTTCCTCTTCTTTGTTTCGCCTACATCTTCTTTTCTTTCTTTTCCAAAGTCATTTTCTATTTTGTCCACCACAACCTTAATTTCTGAACCAGACATAATTTTAGGTTTCTCCCGATACTCGTTCTTTCCATTGAACCATCTTTTTTTCTTCCGGAATGAGTGATTTGGCGGGAGAAAGCACCTATGATCCATATAAACTGTTTTACCACTAAAAGGCAGCCACATTGAATTTGTATTAACACCACAAGTAGGGCATGCAGTTTTACCCTTTGTCGTGCAACCGGCTAAGTTCCCAAGGGCGGGAAAATCATTCACAGTCCACATTAGTACTGCCTTTAGGTTGAAGATGGTCTTAGTAAATGCATCGTAAACCTCCACTCCCTTATTCCACAACTCCATTAAATCATCTATAAGTAGTTTCAAATATACATCGATTTCATTTCCAGGTTGCTTTTTTCCAGGAATCAATAATGCTAGCATCAAATGTTCCTTTCTCATGCATAGCCATGGCGGGAGATTGTACGTACACAACATGACGGGCCAACAACTATGTGTTGAACTAAGATTACTAAATGGGTTAACTCCATCAGCAGCAAAGACCAAGTCTAAGGTTGGGTGGCTCTGCAGAGAACAATGGCCACTTCTTGTCGACCTTTTGCCATGCCTCGGAATCTACCGGTGTCGATGTTACCATCTGTACTCTTATTGTTGTGATGCCACCTTAACTATTCAAATTAACTTTGGCAATTGAAACATTCTTTTAAACCTTGGTATTATAGGAAAATATCTTAACACCTTTTGGGAACACCTTCCTTAATCTCATTGGTCTTCTCATCCACGAACCATCGCGAAGATTTGCATTTTGGACACTTATCAATTTTCTCATCCGTAAAAGACAACAATCATTAACACATGCATGTATCCTTTTCTCTCGAAATAAACTCCTTGATTAAAGAGTCTGGCTGAGTATGAGGAGTCGGGAATGGTGTTCCCTACTTCTGGTAACATATCTTGTAATACCCTTAGAAGCCCATAAAAACTATCCCAAACACCATACGTAACTTTAAGCTTGTACAAGACAAATGTTGCCGCCAACTTTGTGTATTTGGTGCAACTTGATATAGAGGGAGTTCAGCATTTTCAGATAACACTTCAAACTCAAAGACCCATTCTCTCTTCAATAATCTACGGTTCAAAAGCATTCTCATGCTCAAATGTAGCTTCCGTAATTCACATGTCTCAGTAGTTTCTATACCAGATTGATTTGAATCCAGTGATTCCCGTGCGAAACAAGTCTTATACGTCAAATCCATACCTTTTATTACCAAGTGTTCGATGACCTTATCATCATTTCCACGATGAAAGTTCTGACATACTTTGCAAGGACATCTCAGGTTCGTTTCTCCTGTTCTTTTTTTCGCGAGTTCAACAAATGTCTCAACCGCTCTTCTATACTCTACTGTATTTCTATTAAAGATAAAAACAAAAAAAATTAAATTCACCAAAATGTGAGGTAAACATACATCAAATTTTCTGAAAGCAATATAGGGAGTTCATTTTAGAACCTCTTCCAATGGACCCAAGCTTTATCCATCATTATGCTACCACTTACTAACTTCAAACCTGATTTGACAAAACCAAAAAAAATAAGTCGTTCTACATACCACGTATCTACATTTAAACCCTCAATTTAAGTTTTCCTTAATTATTTAGCTTACACCTACAGAGCACGCTTAAACTACATTCTTTGAAACTAGAAGCCATCATCACAACCATCAATGATCACCACTTGAACCAGCAACAATTAAACCATAGATTAAGTATACATGAACCACCAATAGTTACAACCAAAATAAAAGAAAGCTACAATCAAAAAGTGAAATTTAGTAACTGTAATACCCATTCACATAGACCATAGTTATTGGTAGTAGCGACAAGCAATAAACATGCATACATAAATAAGTAAAAAAAAAAAAAAACTAGCTTAACTAATGATGCCTGTTCAACACGTTCTCTAATTACTAATGATTTTGGCTTAAACTTATAGAACCCACCGGCCAATTCATAATTCACTAATTACAAACGATTCAACAAAACATACAAACACACCCCAATTCATAATTAATTAAAAATATCAAATATACGAACGAGAAACAAACACCACACTTCATAATTCACTAAAGAGATACAATACACGAAAAAATGATCATCAATACATGAAATAAGTGCTTAAATATATATTTTTTCCTTTGACAAACCAAGAAAACTACAACATCAAGCAACCCCAATTGTTTGCTCGGTACAAAGTACGAAGGAGTAGGACATAAAATTTTCTCATTCTAATGATAAAAGAATATGATTCAAGTTATCTTGTAGAACAATATTAATAAAACATTAAAATCACTTGTTGACCAAACGACATACGAAAAACGCAATGTTCATCTCATGGTGATTGTTACTTCTGAGTTTTGACTAATCGGGTGTGGAGTTAATAATTTGAAAGAGGAACTTGCAGTTCAATTAAAATGTGCATCAGATATAACTAAACCTTAGCATATGCAGACCACTAAGCAAATTAGAAGGTAAATGGTACTTACAGATGAATAGCTAGAAATGCAATAATCTGGATGTCGAAGTAAAGCTAATGTGGTCTCTCGCAACAAAAAGCGAGAACATAGCATAAGAGTATTGTGGAAGACACTATGGTAGAATCACGCTTTAACTTAAGAAACTTATCAAGGTGGAAATAAATAACAAATCACAAAGATTTGTTAGTTAAAGTCTTGCACCGATATAATTGTGATCTATGGCAATAATTACTATCCTTTAAAAAGTTCGATCAAATAAGAAAGAGCTATCTAATATGTAAAGAATTAGAGAAAAAAGAGACTAGTTCACTGGGTTGCTAAATATTCGAACAATCTACTCGGTGTGATGAGTCAAAACTCTTTATACCTCTCTATAACACTTCTTTCGCAGGTTGGAGTAATTTATTAACAAACCTCATGTTATGCTCTTCTATATCTCTAGACTTTGTTTCTTCCCAAATACACAAAAACGTGAAAAATGAAAATGGCCTTAGCAAAGGACACACCCAAAGAAGCTACATGAACAAATTGTCCCATATATTTTAAAACAAACATTGAAAATTGAGAACCAGAAAAGGGTATGAAAAGTAGACATGGCATTGAAAAATCTGTTGGGGAAAGAAATTGTGTTGTTGGAAACATAATCACTCTAATACATGCAGACAGGACGATTATGGTGCTTATTAAGACAAAAATAGGAGTTGATGGTGCACATGTACTGGATATGGGATAATGTCCAAATTGATAGTGTAATGATCATTAACCAAGCCAGCCATTTGCTACCATAAATACATTGCACTTAATCCAACTACAACAATAATGATTATCACCAAACATTGAAATGTAAATTCACATTTTCCTATATACGAATGTTCACAAAGAATGAACTATTCACCATTCATTACTTACACAGTTGGAGATAACGAATATCTTAACTAGTGGATATCGGAACTACATTACTTAAATTGTAGTATCAAATTATAATTTCTGATTGGAATCTATACACTATAATGAATGCTAGAGGAGAATACAAAGCATTATCGATCATCCTATCATCTCAATATACCTGATGGTTCTCTTCTCTCAAGTGTGACAACAGTTTCTGCCTCAATTGTCTCTTCTCCTCGTGGCTTATTCCTCTGCAATAAATGTTCCAAAAAAGACTTATGAATTTCAATGTAAAAGTAACATTATATGTACAGTCCTAAGTAACAAGAAGTCTAAGTTAACCTTTTTCAATATTCAAATATCAGAATGTTCAAGCTAAACATTAAGCTAGAAAAGTATGTTTGATATGATATGGTAAGGCAGATGATATTAAGATAGCAACTTAATCCAGATTCCAAGACTTCCTCTAGTGCAGCAAGGAAATATCATCTCACGTCATAAAATCAAGTGTGCGCTCAGATTAAGCAAGGAATTTAGTGTGACAGTTCTAAGAGATGCTCGCCTATCACAAGTTCACATTACGAACATATTGAGTAAATTCATCTTTACATTTCTACTTCGCAATGCAAACAAGTTCACACTACGAACATATTGAGTAAAAAAGCTAAATCTACTTTATTTTTTTCAAACTCAGCATAAAAATCAAACAACTCTTGCTCTGTAAAGGAGTCTATATCATCACAATCCACATGAACAAGCCAATGATTCTTATCGCCAAGTTTAGGGGGAGCTTGTAGTGCCTCATTCAGCAAAGATCCAAAAAATTTAACCTCTAGAGGATTCCGAGCATAATTAGACTCGTTGAAGTGATGGTTACCAAGGATTATGATATTATTTATTTTAGGAGTGCTAGTTTCATCAGGAGAAGGTGCTAATGAAGAGTAAGGTGCAACAGCAGAGTAACGACCAACATTGGCAGTTATGAGAATGGAAGAGAGAAATGATGTTGTTGATCTCATTCTCATGATTGAAGACTAACTGGCAAAATGGGGAAAATGGGGTGAACTGCTGGCGCTGTCGCCACTACCAAGAGCCATGTAAGGTAATTCTTCTTCCATTTCTTTTTCTTTTCTTCTTAATCTTCCTCAGTTATGATTCATGACTGATGAGAATTGTTTTTTGGTCGATCTTCTAAGTTAGTTGATTTCTTACCCAAAAGGACAAACCTTTATTCATTATTTCAACACAAAATTGCTCAATCTATGGAAGGAAGCTTGCTTTAACCAAGGTAACAAATTATTAGGTTCAATTTTTTGAAAATGTTGGCTAGCATAAAAGTATGTGGTCCGTCAAACCTTTGAGCTTGAGAACATTATGACGATTGTTGCCAATCCTCGTCAGTTCAAGATCCCTGATTGGTTTTTGAACAGGAAGAAGGATTACAAGGATGGCAGGTATTCCCAAGTTGTTTCCAATGCATTGGACATGAAACTCAGAGATGATTTGGAGCGCTTGAAGAAGATCAGGTTTGTTTTCGTCACATCTAGTTTGTTTTAATATTTCAAAATAGTTTATAAGCACTCAAACATCTATTTAGCTTATTATGTTCTAGTTAGTAAATTGATTTTAAGCCAGGAAATATGTATTTGAGTCACATATTACTTGTTTGATTGCCTTGCATGTGTTGAGTATTCTTCACATGGATAGTTGTTTTTTTTTAAGTGTAGGTTTGCTCTGTTTTATTCCATGGGGCTGAAGTTTGACTCTCTGGCTTTTAAATTTGTGCCTTAGAGATGAATGCAGCTCCCTATACTAAACTGTCATTCAATAACTGGTTTGAAACGTTCTTGATCTGGCTGAAATGTGGAAGACAGAACATATGAACTGTGCATCTGCATTATGAGCATACGGAGATATTTTTGGATAAATTGGTTAAAAACTTAATATGAATTGATTTTACACGTTAACTTTATAAATGTTTGAATTGACTTAAGAAGTGACAACGTGTTTTCTCCTGTATTAATTGTTCTTTCTAGAGTAGTATAGTTTGTCTTTGTTTCCCAACTGTGATGTTCTGGTAGAATAAGCTTTAGTGTAGCGTGATATTTTTGGAAGGTTGGAGAAATTTAGTTCATGGGACTGGAGTTTGACTCTTTGGCTTTAAAACCGTGCTTTTGAGATGAATGCAGTTCCCTATATCAATACTTCTTCAAATAACTCTGGCTAGAATCATCTTTATTCTAGCTTCGATAAATGAAGAATTGACATTCATCTAGAATGACGTAAAACTTCAATTTTTAGCTTTGTGGTTGTTTGACCTTAAGTTCGACTATTTATTATAATTTGAGACCATGTTAACTTCGAATTAGTGTAGTTTATAATTGTTATTGTATTTTTCAGTGTTTCATTTTTCTGTTTTTAATAGTGTTCTTGTACTTATCCTAGATTAACATGTGCTCTGAAACTCAGATACTACTTTTTGGATGACTAGTTTTTTATTGGGGTTTCAGTTCAACTGCAATGTATGGTGTTTGATTGTGTTCTTAGATTTACAAATATTGATTATGAGTATATAGTGTATAATATAGTTGCAGGGTTGTTGACTATTAGCATTCTTGGTTAAATAAATAGCTTTTCGCTTTTTGAAAACTTGGGTGTGAAAGAGTATTGGCCGTTAGCCGATTTGGTGTCAAAGACGACCCCAGGTACACGACTTAGTTAGAGAGAGAGGGGGAGGGGGAGGGGAAATTCTTGGTTAAATAAATAGCTTTTAAAAAACTTGGGTGTGAAGGAGTATTGGCCGTTAGCCGATTTGGTGTCAAAGACTCACCCCGTGTACACTTAATTTTAGTTAGAGAGAGAGAGAGAGAGGGGGGACCTATAATCTAGATTAAAAAGGGTTTGGTATTATGTATGAGCATGGTGCTTAGTCACTGAATATTGACTGATGAGTAATGAGGACTCTTTGAGTTCAATGTACATAGAGTGGGCCAATTTATAAGAAGCTGAACTTGGAAGCATGGTGGAATCTTAGTATTCTAGATTGAGTAATTAACTTTCCACTCCTTAACAGATTGGTTTTTTAGTCATATTTATTGGTTCCTTGATAGAATAATCTACACTTTATGTTGATATGTTACCGAAATAATGTGTTTTTACTTTTGTCAGAAAATCTAGTTAATTGATTCTATGGAATCACAAATGTTCATACTGGGTCTCACACTTGAGTCCATCTCCCCTTGTGGGATATTCATCTTCTCACGGTGCTAGAGACATTTTTTTTCATGTGGCTGTGTTTGAATATTTGGTTTGTTAAGGTTGAAAATCAAGAGCAATGCCAACTGATTCTGGATCACTCTTACACCATTAGTAGTATTACCAGCTAAGAAGTTTTGTGACAAATTTGGAATTTGTTTTCATCGGTAAGTGTTATATCTTTTCTTCTTTTTGCATTTTGGTTCCTTATTAAATAATTTGAGATTTATTTTGGTGGTTAAATGTATCTCATTCTATAAGTGCGTGTAGGATTTTTTTCACTCGGGTTGTGCTAATACGTGACTACATAGCACACTAGTATAGAATAGGATTTTTGTCACTGTTTTTATCAAATATTTGTCACGGGTGTATTGTGAACAGTGCCAAATATTTTTTTACAATATACAGATGGGTGTGGAGACTTGTAAGTCACTGTTTTCTGATAAACAATTACAAGAGGATTCAGTAGAAAAGTATATAACTAGTACTACCCAAATTTATTATGTTCTGCACCACAAGTTCACTAGACACCTAGACGGTTACCAAAAACAAAAGACTCCATTTTCGGCAACACATCAAATAAATTATTCCCTTGGGGCTTTCGAGTTTAGTTGGGGTTTCCCAAATCCAGGAGCATTTTAACTCAATTATGGTTACACCGTGGATAATCAACGTTGATCGAACTCGAGTTTGGGTATGGCTTCAAATTTTTGTGGTAATTGACCTCGACTGCCTTCAATTTAAATGATCTCTCTCCTTTCTCTTCGTTTGTGAATCACTGAAACTCTTCTAATATATTCATTCTTCACCAGCACCAAGTTTTCAAAGATTATGATTTATGAACCCAAAAGTTGGTGGAGGTAGAACTTGTAAGTAGTGATTTCTATTGCAACTTTTGGTCTTTCTGAAAACTCTTTCTTTCCTAATTTCATTTGTCAACAATTTTTTTGTGAAGCCTCTGTTTCATTACATTTCTAAAGTGATATTAATATGGCGACATTTGTTTGAATTGGTTATAAGAGCAGGATGATGAAAAATGTACTGACAATAATGGATATCGGATGGATTAATTGGATGTCTTGTTTTAATGCATTCCTAGTAGGTTCAACTTGGTATAAGAATGAAGGTGAATCTGTTTTGTTCTATTCTAACTATAATCTCTCATCACTAAGCTTTAAAAGCAGAAGGGATGTTTGTTAAGTTCTCAAATGTTTTTGTCAAGAACAATTGGCAACCCCGTCTTAACCAAACCTTGAATTCATTCTTCAGCACAATTCAAGAACCAGAACTAAGCACTGTTACTAGTAAGTTCATTAGTCATTCAATTTTTTGTTCTAGCTGAAGAAAGTTGTCAAACTATCCCTTAACACCTAAAACCATGGCTAAACATAGTGACCACTGTAAGCTTTGAAACATAGACCTAAATCTCCTACTCTTGCATTCAGTTTACTGATTTCTTGTTTGGAAACCTTGAATATATGTTCACTATAAAGAAATTGACATTTTTTAGTTATATTCGAAACTTTCAGGTTATTTCCACTCGTTGCAGAACGAAGCTGCAAGGAAGAGTTGTGCAAGACACGCACTGGTATATGGCTCCTTTGAAACCAACTTTGTGAACCTGAACTTTCTTGTAGCCCATTTGCATAACAACCTTTCATAAAGACTCTTCCATGTGTGACCATGTGCTTAAAAACTTCACATGAATTACTCCAAGGTATGGGTCTGCCTTGTTTTCTATTTGTATTAGGCCAAAATATTCAGAAGTCTTAATTAAAATCCAATCTCTTGTAGTCTTTTGAAAATGGACTGTCCTTGTTCCAGATATGGATGTAATCCCTTTTTTTCCAATTAGTGTAATTTGTTGTTTATTTACTGGAAGGGGTATTGAATTCAATAAAGATTAGTTACTAGTAGTTTAGACTTTGGATTAACCAAGAGGGACTAATGTAGATTATAAGGCATAGTGGAAACTCGGAATCAAGAACTTTTAACCTGGAAAATAATTTAATGTCTGCTGTTATGGAAGGGAAGGGGAGTAATCACTTTCTTAGATCACAATGTATGGTAAGTTATTTAGTGAAGTTATTAATGCTTGAACTCTCTTTTATTAATTAAATTTTAGCAGCCACTATCTATGTAATGCCTAGTTGGTATGTCTTCTTCAGTTTAGTAGAGCCAGAGTGAGCTTTGAGAGGACTTGAGAACCTGAACTCATTCCATGATCAAAGTATCCACACAAACAAGGGTAGTACACCAAACAGAAAAGCTAACCACCAAGATTGTGCACTCTCCATTTCTCACTTTCTTTCACAGTATGTGGTATCTCATTCATTTATAATGTATGCGGTGTTTAAGTTTGATTCCTTTGAGTTGATTATTAAGTGATAATTGAAACTATTGGACATAACTTGCTTTCACAATTATATTCTTTGCTTAAAAAAAAAAGGGTCCTTAAATAAAGTTTGACCCGTGTAACTACAGTTTGTGTATGTGTTTGGTGGCAGTCCTCTAAGTTAAAAAAAAAAGGGTCCTTAAAACAATTGAAGTAAAATTACAATAAAGATAAAATACTTAAGGCTGTCATTTATATCAAACACATATTTTATCAACCATGACTAACCTCTACTAATAGACACAAAATGACCATATTTGTGGCTGGTCTTATAAATCCTTGTACATCATAAATTGTCATCGTTTTTTGTGAGTAGGAAATATGAGATATTTATTGAGACTCCATAGAGAAGTGGTTTGGACGTTTAGATTCTAGTGAATGCAATCTCTTTCTTTGACTCTTTGAGATTTCAATGAACCTCATAGAGAGTAACTTCTTATCCTAATTTATATATGACAGAAATTCAATGACTGTTCATTGATCAAAAATCATCTAGAGACAACCTGATTTGGTTCCATATGCCACTACTTATTCTTCATCTTTTACAAAGTTGTTTTAAACTTCACGTAAATGTCCACTTAAACATATAATCGCACAAGAAAAATTACTAAACCTTAAATCGTCTATGATCAACAATTTCAATTTGACTGAATGAGCACAAACGCATCAGAATGAGGCCATGAGCTCATGAGGGATGAACACTAAATTAGGCTTAAGGCCTAGGCAACACACTTCAAGGCCTAACCCAAAGTATGCGTGAAGCTGGCCCAAAAATTGGTTGACCAATTTTGACTCGTTTTCAAGTTTCAGCTTTGCAGACTAAGAAGCAAAAACCACATCAAGTTCTGCCTCTTCAGAGATTTGGATCTCAATTTTGAGTGTGTCTATATTATCTACTCATAAATATGGTGTTCCCATTTACGGTGCTGCATGGGTTCTAACAAATTTACTCCACAACCAAAAACAAGAATAAGAAGAAGAAGATAACTTACTTGCAGAATATGATTATAACCCAGAAAAGGCGATGCCTTCACTGCAAAACATTCAAAGAACCTTCGAAAAATTCAAAAGAATTGACTTTTCTTGTTAAAAATAAGGAGAGGAAAGATTTTTGATGGGTCGGTGGTGGTAGATATGGTGGTGGGATGATTGGAGGTGGTCGCACGGTTTTGGACGTGGTGGTGAGGTGATTGGAGGTGGTGGAAATAGGGTTTGGATTAGAGAGTGGTGGTGGCGGTTTTCTCTGTGGGTGTTTTATTAAATTTGGAAAGAGGGAAAATAGAAAAAAAAGACCGCGGGCTTGAATTTGGGATTTTCCTTTGAGCGGCATAAAATTGGGTGCGTTGAAGTCAAACATTGACTTGCCTGCAATAGCAAATGTCCAAAAACGCGATCAATTTTATAGCTATTTTCCGTTAAACGCAATTGTAAGTTGTCCAAGCCAAAAAGACTCATTGCACTAAATCACCAAACGCTATCAGCAAAAATTTCATAGCGTTTTTTTATAAGTGCTATTGAATAAATGCTATCTATGTGCATTTTTGTAGTAGTGTGACTAAATGCATCTACGTGGGAGTTTGCATTAGAATGAATGGAAAACACTTGATTGATTGAATATATGCGAAACACTTGATGGAATACACTTACGTGTGAGCTTGCTTTAGAATGAATGAAAAGCACTCGATTGATTGAATGAACGTGCTTACAAGCGAGCTTGAGTTAGAAAGAAAGCAAAACACAAGATTGAATGCACCTATATATGAGCTTGCACTATAATAAATGCAAAACACTGGATTAATTGATTGATTGTAAAAAACTCATGTTCTTATCACTTTTTCCGGATATAGCCCTATTCTGGAACTAATACATTAAAAGGTGTGTTATAGAGCCAAAAGGAGACAAAAGGACCCTAAAAGGGACATTGCGGAATAATTGGGGAAAAGTGCCAAAAAGTCAAATTGTCAAAAGTCAACAGTCAACGATCAAAGCCATAGTCAACGATAAAAGTGAACTCAAGGGCCCAAAAACTTAAAAGCACAAGAAACACTCTAAGGCTTCAAGGATCAATGTCTAAACCATTTGTAAGACAAGGACTAAGCGTCTAAACCCTAAACCCTAGCCTAGATTATATAAGAGGGGCTCAAAACTCTGGAGAAGATGAAGGAATGGAGGAAAGTTAGCACGGATATATGCATCTTATGTTTCAAAGAGGTAGAGACGGTAGAACATCTGTTTCATGACTGTGAGTACTCTAAGCAAGTTTGGACGATGATACTGGACAAAATGGGCTACAGCAGAATACAGGCACAAACATGGCGTACAGAAATTGAGTGGGTACAGAGCAAATCAGTGGGGAAAGGGCCGAAACAAGATGCTCTCAGACTAGGATGGAATGGGTATATCTATTGGATTTGGCGTACTCGAAATGCTAAAATCTTTGAGAATAAACAAGAAACTACAACTCAGGTGATGCAGAGAATTTTTAATGATGTTAGAACGAAGCTGATAGCAATGGAGATAAAGATGGATGACGGACCAGAAAAAGATAAATTCAAAGAAACTTGGAATGTGGAGGTACATACCACAGTGAGGAAGATGAAGTACTGTACGTGGGAAAGGGCTGAAGTGAGAATAGTAAATTTGTATTCAGATGGAGCGAAACAAGGGCCTTTAGGTGGATGGGCCGCGGTCTTAAGGGATGAACAGGGGCAAGTTATAAAGGCAAGCAAAGGACGGTCCAGCAAGAGGTCTATTGCACTAATAGAGCTACAAGGGGTCGAACAAGGAATGAAAATGGCTACTTCGCAGGGAATAAGTAAGCTCAAAGTGCAAACGGACTCAACCAATGTTATAGCTTTCTTCAAGGCTGAAACGCAATATCCATGGCAAGCAGGACAACTGATGAGAAGTATTAATCAGATGAGAGAGAAGCTCGAATATTTCACAATAACTCATACATATCGAGAAGCTAACAAGCTTGCAGATGCACTGGCAAGTAATATTTCATCAGTTAGCTATGTAGAATTAGTACCTAGTTCTTTTTCAGAGGATGTAAAGAAAATAATATATGATGATGCAGTAGGAAAACTTTACATAAGATTGTAACAAGCAAATTATTCTATTATTTAATGAAAAGGGGTAGGGGACCTCTATAACAACCTCGCTTTCCCATAAAATAAAAAAAAAAAAAAAAAAAAAACATCATGGAACCACTGGGAAAAAGTGCCAAAAAGTAAAACTATCAAAAGTCAACAGTCAACGATCAAAGCCACAGTCAACGATAAAATGGAACTCAAGGGCCCAAAAACTCAAAAGCACAGGAAACACTCCAAGGCTTCAAGGATCAATGACTAAACCCTTTGTAAGACAAGGACTAAGCCTCTAAACTCTAAACCCTAGCCTATATCATATAAGTTTGATCTAACATGAACAACTTCGAAACCCTATAAACCCACTTTATACACAGACAGAATACAAAACACTTGACTAAATACATTTACATGGGAGTTTGTATTAGAATGAATGCAAAACACTTGATTGATTGAATGTATGCAAAACACTTGATGGAATACTTTTACGTGGATAGGGGAAAAACACACATATATCAATTCAATGGTGGCAAATATAGGGTGATTTTAGGCTTTAGGGGTATTTCAGTCTTTTAGCAATTAATTCGAAAAACAATGCAAAATTCAAACGAAATTAGGGATGCAGCAGCCGAAAGCTTCAGCACACCAGCTAGGGCACACAATGAGGGAGATGAAATTGAGTGTAATACACTCACAAATGAGGAGGAAGAGATGGAGTTTTACAAGGCTTTCCTCGTCCAGAAGTATGGGGTCGGTTCGCTTGAGAGATTGAGACAAAGAATCGATCTCAAAATCAGATCTAAAGCGAATTTGGTATCCAACCATGAAGGCCGCACGATAAAGGAGGAAGTTCTAGATCTTGTATCCAATGGGGGTGAAGAACAACCAGCTGGGGTAAAAGAAGTTCAAGACCTTGAAGCAGACCGAGAGTCGGGACAGATTGAAAATTCACGAAATAAGAAGGGAGGAACAAGAGGGGTCTCGCGAACTGTAGGAGTTGAAGAGGATGGAGGATTCATCTTTCGACAAGTGAACAGAGCTGAGAGCGATGAGATTACCAGTAAAGTGATTCTAATGGAAAAAAACCCGATATCTTCGGGAGAAGAAGATAGAGAACCAGAAATATCGGAAATTCAAAAGAATAAGATGGAAGGTAATGAAGAACCTCCAAAGATCGATAGCCATAAGGAGAGCACTATTCTGATGGGTGAAGGATCAAAAACTAGTAATCCTAATACTAGTATGATGGCCAAAGAGAAATCAGACCTACTGAGAGGTACTGGGTTGGAGCGTGTAACAGACGGTATAAGAAGAGGGAAAGGCTAGGAACATCAAAGCCGTCAGAGTACATGGGCTGAAATGCTGGGGAAGAAGGCTATGGGAAGAGATGAACTCTCATATATAGCGCCAACACGTGTGAATGGGAAACAAGTTGTTCATGTTCAGAGCGAGCAATTCACTGATTACAACAAAAGGTTTGAGAACTTGGTGATAGGATCATTTGTGGGGAAAAGATTGAACTTCACTTATGTGAAAGAGGTTGTAACACGTACATGGGGCATAAGGAATTTTACTATGAAGCCATATGGAGATAGTATGTTCACCTTTAAGTTTGAGAGGGAGGAAGACAGAATGGCAGTATTAGATATTGGTTCGTTCCATATAGCAAGCAAGCTTTTTGTGGTTAGGCCATGGCGTTTGTTCGTAGAAGCTGAAACAAGAGAACTGAAAACAATACCAATATGGGTTATTCTAAAAGGGCTTCCAATGGAGATGTGGAATAAAGTAGGGTTCAGCCAAGTAGCTAGTGCCATTGGAATACCAATGGAGGGAGGAGACATCAATACAAAATCAGAACCAAGAAGTACCAGAGGATGAGGGAACATTACAGAAGGAAGCAGAGAAGAAGAAGGAGGAGCAAGGGGTTAAAAGTCAGGAACAGAATACTATACTAGAAAAGGGGAAGGATACGACTGAAGAAGGGGAATGGGAGACACCGAACAAGAAGCATAGCTGCAAAGCTAGACAAGTTGAGGGATCAGGGAGCCAAGTAATGACTAAAGAAAAGGAACCAGTACAGCCACAGAGACAAGAAGTCGATACAATCACAATCGAGACACAACATAGGAAGGAAATCCCAAAAAAAACTGACATGAACACGCAAAAGGATTGTGAGTTTGAATATAGAATAGCAAATACGAAGAAACAAGGTGAAGAAGGAAGTGGGGGGACTCATAAACTGGGGAAACCAACAAAGGAAAAGGACCATGGAGGTACACAGAAGAAAGGTACAACACAAGGAGGGACTAAGACTGGCCCTCCAAAACCCAAAGCTTTATGATTGGTGTAGGCTGCTGGAATGTCAGAGGACTGAACAAAGCTTTTAAGTAGTTTGAAGTGAAGGATATGATCAGGAGGAATGACCTAAGTATGATTGGACTAGTGGAAACAAAAGGGAAGAAAAACAACATGCAAGAAGTACTTAATAAGTGCTGTAATGGAGGGTGTGATCAAGGCTTCCGCGAGGCTCGATCAAGCCTCGGAGGGCTCGACCGAAGCTTCGAGGGCGGCTCATGTTCTCAAAGGGGCGCGACTGCGCCTCATTCCAATTGGAGACATCCAGTGTTTTGATCGCTACCAGCGCCTCAGAGATCGCGACCTGCGCCTATTAGAGCGCGACCTGCGCTCATGTAGAAAGGAGACAAAATTAACCATGTCTACAGGGGAACAAACAAATTAGCTGATAGCTAGGAATGTTCCTACTGTTAGTTACATAGAGGTAGTTCTAAGTTCTTCTTTTGAGGATGTAAAGCAAGTTATATTTACGAATGTAACGATCAAATAATTTCTTTTAATGAAAAGGGGTAGGGGACCACTATAAAAACCTCGCTTATCGATAAAAAAAAAAAAATACTTTAAGAAAAATATTGACTCTCTTTATTTCTATATACTCTTTCTATTTTTCTACTTTAATGGTGGCCACTTAAGGGCGAATTTAGTCCTTAGGGGTATTTTCATCTTTTAGCAATGAAAATAGAAAAAATGCGAAATTCAATTGAAATTAGGGATCCTACAGCCGCAAGTTTGAGCACATCAGCTAGGGCAAACCATGAGGAAGACGAAATTGGGAGTAGTACACCCACAAGTGAGGAGGAGGAGATCGATTTTTACAAGTCATTCTTCGAAGTATGGGGTCGGTTCACTTGAGAGATTTAGGCGAAAAATCGATCTCAAAATCAGATCTGAAGCGAATGGGGAATCCAACCTTGAAAGCCTCAAGATTAAAGGGGAGGCTTTGGATATTGTTTTAAATCAATATGAAGTCAATGGTAATGGTGGTGAGAAGAATCGAGTAGAGTCATCTGACGAGGAAGACGACTTAACTGTAGAACAAGGTTGTCTGAGTGCTAAAACAACAAGCTTGCCGCTAGGTATCACGAATAACACAACAGGTAAAGGTATTGTAATGGATTCAAGGAAAGATGCCTTTGAATATCGAGGTTGTCGGGATGAAGTCAAAAGATCAGATCCGAAAATGTTGGATCTGGTAATTCGGGATAATGGAGACAATTTGAAGAATGGGGATGAAGGCAAGCTCTTGGAGAAGGAAATTGTATTGAAGCAATCGGGAAGTAAAGATCTAGATTGTGCTACAGTAAACAAGATTCAAAAAGATGGAGAGTTTGTATTCAAACAAGTCACTAATGCTGTAGAATCGTGGGATTCTGATTATGGGTTTGGATTAATTGAAGGTACAAAGCCTCTGCCATCGGCCAAAAGAAACGATGAAGAAGCCATGAATGAAAACACTGAACTCACGAATGGTGAAGGTCATGATACTGATCATAGTGACCAGAATCACATGAAGGCTACAACAATTGCATGTCAGGAACCAAGCAAGAGGTTGTGGGCAGATGTAATTTGCCACAAGGCAGTTGGGAAGGAGAATCTAGAGTACATCAAACCAACAATGGTAGATGGGAAAGCAACAGTACACATCAAGTCTAACCAGTTTGATAATATCAAGAAGAAATATGAGAAGATGGTTGTTGGAAGTTTCGTTGGGAAGAAACCGGGGTTTCTTTTTGTACGCGAAGTTGTTACCCGAACTTGGAAACTAAAGAACAAGTTCTCAATGAAAACTTATGGGGACACAATGTACACATTTGAGTTTGAATCTGATGAAGATAGAGAAGCTACTTGACGTAGGAAGTTTTCACATAGCAAGCCAACTTTGTGTAGTGCGGTCATGGAAGCTATTTGTGGAAGCAGAATCTAAGGAGCTGAAGACAATCCCTATATGGGTTATTTTGAAGAATTACCCATTGGAGATGTGGAATAAGAGGGGATTCAGTCAAGTTGTCAGTGCCATAGGGATACCAATGTTTACAGACCGGCCAATGGAAGAAATGACAAGGACGACATATGCATGGGTGTGCGTGGAGGTGGATATAGACTGTAAATTCCAAAAAGAGATCCCAGTGGTGATTGATGAGGTTCGAGCAATGAATATCAAAGTGGAGTATAACTGGAGGCCACCACTGTGTTTACGATGTAAGGTGTATGGGCATACTAACCAAACATGCCAGAATAAACATGAGATAAAGATGGAGGCAAAACAAGTTTGGCTAAAAAGAGAAACCAAAACTGAAGATATGAAGGTTGATACTGGGGAAGAAGGTATACAAAGAGAGGCTAAACAAACAACAAAGACACATGAGAAGGAAGTGCAAGAAGTTAATGATGTAGAAGATGAAGCAGTTCAAGAGAAAGGCATGGGAAATGAGGGTGAAGGATGGGAGTCACCGACACGGAGACACATGGTGAGAGCAAGACCTGAACATAAGATGTTCAATGTGGAAGACGCGCAACAGAACAGTGGAAGTGCAGTTACTGTGAAGAAGGGGAAGGTTGGACTAAATGGTAGGGCAGCTGTGATAACAACTACTATTGGTAGAAACCCGAGAGAGTGTGATAAGATAGACAACACAAAGCAAAGTAACACACAGGGCCAAAGGTGGTACAGTCATCAATCTCCTCAAAAGTTCAAATGACTAATACAGCATGTTGGAACTTTAGAGGATTGGGCTTGAGATATCTATGGCAAGCAAAGAAACTGATGAAGAGCATACAAGACATGTGAGTAGAATTTTCTTATTTCTCCTTAGTAATTTTGTATAAGGAAACAAAAAACATAATAGATGCAATGGTTGTAAATTAACCTACTGTGAGATTTATAGTTATTATACCCAGTTCATTCGCTGAGGATGTAAAGAAAAATTGCATATGAAGATGCAAAGGATGGGTACGAATGTAACAACCAAATAATTTCTTTTTAATGAAAATGGGTAGGGGACCTCTATAAAAACCTCGCTTACCGATAAAAAAAAAACTTTTACGTGCGAGGTTGAATTAGAATGAACACTTGAATGATTGATTGAACGTACCTACAAGCAAGCTTGCGTTAGAAAGAATGCAAAACACAAGATTGAATGCACCTACGTGTGAGCTTGCAATATAATGAATGCAAAACACCGGATTGATTGATTGATTGTTGAAAATTCATGTTCTTATCGTTTTTTTCGGATACAGCCCTATTATGGAACTAATACCTCTAAAGGCGTGTTATAGAGACAAAAGGAGACAAAATGACTCTAAAAGGGACATCATTGAATAACTGGGAAAAAGTGCCAAAAAGTAAAACCGTCAAAAGTCAACGGTCAACTATCAAAGTCAACGATAAAAGTGAACTCAAGGGCCCAAAAACTCAAAAGCACAGAAAACACTCCAAGGCATCAAGGATCAATGACTAAACCCTTTGTAAGACAAGGACTAAGCCTCTAAACCCTAAACCCTAGCCTAGATCATATAAGTTAGATCTAAGATGAACCACTTCCAAACCCTATAACCCCACTTTATACACCGACAGAATGCAAAACACTTGATTGATTGTATGTAAGCTAAACACTTGATGGAATACACTTACGTGTGAGCTTGCATTAGAATGAATGAAAAACACTTGACTGATTGAATGAACGTACCTACAAGCGAACTTGCATTAGAAAGAATGCCAAACACAATATTGAAAGCACCTATGTGTGAGCTTGCATTATATTGAACGCAAAACACCGGATTGATTGATTGATTGTAGAAAACTCATGTTCTTATCATTTTTTCTGGATACAGCCCTATTATAAAACTAATACCAATAGGATTAATCCAAAAAGAAGAATCAACCATGGAGGTTACGTTAATGGTGGCAATTGAGGGTGATTTTAGTCCTTAGGGGCATTTCAGTCTTTTACCAAAAGAAAATTGAAAAACATGCCAAACTCAAGAGAATTTAGGGTTCTTGCAGCCAACAGCCCTAGCACACCAACTTGGGTTGTGAATGAGGATGACGTTCCTGATCTTCAAACAACATAAGATGATGAGGATTCCGACGTGGAGGTTGTCAAAGCTTTTCTACTGAAGAAATATGGAGAGGGTTCTTTGGAAAGATTCAAGAGAAGACTTGACCTGGAAAAAACTGGCGATCTTTGCCAAAAGGTTCTCATCGATGCTACAAGAGAACCGACATCCAAAAATAATCAAGATGGAGACATGAGTACGACTCATGGTGTTCATGCCGGTCGGGAAAAACGAATCCAGGCAATTGAAGGAAATAAAGGTGGGAGCTTTCCCATCCAAGATGTACCGGCGATGATCGAAGCAAATTTTTTTGGTCGGGACAAACAGGTTAGAAGTATGACTCAAGTTTTGAGGAGTCCAAGACGCATGAGGAAGAAAGTGATGATGCCGCGAAAGGTTGCGTTACTGCTGGAAGCGAGAAAACGAGGCCAGAACCAGCCATTAAGAATAGTGAAACAAATTCATCCTTCAAATAACGAGTGCACAGCAAAGATATACCATTAGTGGGGGCAAGGGTGAACGCGAAAGCGGCGAAAGGAGGCGCAGTAGCTGCCGACGTTCAGGAGACTATTACTGCTAGAAGCAAGAAGACGATGAACAGTGAAAAAACCATTCACAACACATTCTTTGAAGATCCAATGATGAACAACCGAGGGGATGGAAACACACCAGCAGCCATCTTTGAGCAAATGAAAAAAGAAGTGGATGAATCTAACCTTGATAGCGGGAAGGAAGTTTTGAATATCGAAAGGTGCAAAGTCATGGTGGAAGCGTTACTCTGGCATTGTGTCCAACTGTGGCAAGAGAAAACATCACCGAAGAGATTGTCAGACATTCTCCGGATCGGCAACCAAGCATGGTGGATGCAAAGTCGGCTCGAGGAGAGAAGCAAATGTTCCCCAAATAATTCGGGTAACAAAGGAACGTGGGCTGAAATGCTTGGGAGGAAGTCTGTAGGTAAGGAAACTTTGTATTATGTTCCTCTTGCTATCGTTAATGGCAAACCAGAAATTCATGTTAAGAGTTCCCGATTTGCGAGCGTAAACAAGAAATATGAGAATATGGTGGTTGGGCATTTTGTTGGGAGAAGGCTAGGGTATAGTTATGTCAAAGATGTGGTTAGAAGGACTTGGAATATCAAGAATTTCGCCATGAACACATATGGTGATAACATGTACACTTTTCAATTTGAAAAGGAGGAAGAGAGACAAGCAGTTCTTGATATGGGGTGTTTTCATATTGCAAGTCAACTCTTTGTGATTAGACCATGGAAATTGTTTGTTGAGGCAGAATCACATGATTTGAAAACAATCCCTATATGGGTGATCATCAAAAAGCTAACTATATGTATTCCATCACACTTTCTTTTTTGGGTCTTCATGTTTTTGCTCTAATGGTGGCAAAAATAGGGTGATTTTTTAAGTGTAGGGGTATTTAGGTCTTTTTACAAAAAAATATGAAAAACATGCAAAAAACAAAAGATTTTAGGGTTGTAGCTGCCGTAAACCCTAGCACACCAGCTAGGGTTGGAGATAGAAGTGATGATTCTGACCGAGAGATGGACTCAAGTGATGAAGATGAAGAAATAGAGGTAGTCAGGAGTGCGCTACTGAGGAAATATGGCCAAGGGTTGTTAGAAAAACTAAGGAAAAGGCTGGATGAGGGAGCGGTGGTATCTGGAGAACATGAACAGAGGCCTACTGCTGTAACAAAAGATGAACTACTGAAAGAAGCTCATAGATTATTGGAGGCAGTAAAAGAAGTTGAAGATGAAGGAGAAATAAGAGAGTTGGTACAAACCAAAACTCTCAAGAAAGGAGAGTATCGAGGATCAACACGTATTGCTGGAGTTGGAGATGATGGAGAGTTTATATTCAAACAAATCTCTAGAGGTACGAGTGCTGAGGTAGCAAATACAGAGGAACCGGAAAAAGTGGATCTAGTTATCAAGGTCACGAAACGCTCTGTAGAAGAAGATGAACAGACGAAAGGCAATGGTTCAGAGTCAAACACATAGAGTGTTAAAGAGAAACAAGATAGAGCAGAGGCTAATGGGGCTGGAATTAACAAGTAGGATGAAAATTCACATACTGTTGAGAGCAGAGGAAGAGTTGAGGATCAGGAACAGACCAATAACTCAAAAAAGCAAGCAGAGAATCAGACGCAAGAGGAGTTGAATATGAAATTAAGGGCTGAGGAGCAGAAGCAAGTGAAGGATGCTGAAGTAGAAATAAATAAAGAGGATGAAAAGAGTTCAGAGAAGGAAAAAACAGCAACAAAGGGATCATGGGCTGATGTATTAGGACGTTCGAATGTGGGGAAAAAGACTCAAAGTACGTACCACCAACCATTGTTAATGGGAAACCAATTCTTCATGTAGAGTCTAAGAACTTTGAACACTTACACAAGAAGTTTGAGATGCTAGTTGTGGGATACTTTGTGGGGAAAAGACCGAACTTTAGCTATGTAAGGGAGATCGTGAATCGAACATGGAGGGTGAAGAGTGGGTTTACAATGCTGCCATATGGGGAAACAATGTACACTTTTAAGTTCGAAAATGAAGAAGATAGGAGAAAGGTGTTGGATATTGGATCCTTTCATATTGCAAGTCAGCTCGTGATCATCATGCCATGGAAATTATTTATGGAGGATGATGATGCAGCGCTGCAGACAATACCAATTTGGGTAGTGATGAAGAAATACCCAATGGAACTATGGGATGAGGAAGGTTTTAGTCAAGTGGGAAGTGTTATTGGGAAACCATTATTTACTGGGACAAAGCCGACCAAGACAGAAAAGAACCACTTATGCACGAGTTTGTGTAGAAATAAATACTGATTGTGACTATCCAAAGTGCTTATCGGTGGTGGTAGATAGAAGAAGAGCGATAAAAATTGAGTTCGAATATAATTGGAAGCCTCCCTGCTGCACCCAGTGCAAGATTTTTGGCCATACATTGAGTAATTGTGCAAAGAATGCTCAAAAGAGGGGAAAGACGCAAGTGAAAACTGAGGTTTGGATTAAAAAAGAGAGAGTAGAAGGGATTGATAAAGATAAACAAAGTGAAGTTATAGAAGGAAAGAAGGTCGGTGTATCGGAAGTCCAGGAAGTCCACAATGTGGAAGAGGAACAAAAATGGCAAATCCCAAGCAAAAATAACAGATTTAAAGGAAGAAACAACAAAGCTGAAAATGAGGATGAGTCAAAAGAAGAACGAAGTGAGAGGGATAGTAGTGGAGAAGAAGGTAATGGGATTAAGGAATATGGTGAAACCATAAAGATGCAACAGAAAATAACACCAGAAGCATCAGATGAAGAAACAGCTCATAGAAAAAAAGGGAAAGCTGCTGCGATACAAGAGGAACACAGTCCACAGAGAGAAATGAGTACAATAGGAACAACAAAACAGGGAAATCGTTTTATTTCCTTGCTTATTGAACCTAACTTTTAATGATTAGTTTAGGATGCTGGAACATGAGGGGTTTCAATATGGGCTTCAAACATTATGAAGCAAGAGAACTTATCAGAAAGTATGAGTTAGGTATTATGGGATTGCTGGAGACAAGAGTGAAAGAAGAAGAAATGGAGGCGATTATTAATAAAGTATGTTGTGGATGGGAAAGGGAACACAACTATAGAGATAATGAGTTGGGCAGAATATGGGTGGTTTGGAATCCTCAGGTATGTACATTGAAAGTTATCATAAAGGACAGACAGAGTATTACGAAGGAGGGAACTTTGAATAATGGTAAGAAGTTTTTAATTACAGTTGTATATGCATCAAATGATAGGAATGAGAGAAGATTGTTGTGGAATAATCTAGTCAACCGTTCTGCTACTACATTACCATGGATAGCACTAGGAGACTTTAACTCAGTCCTTAATGCACAGGAAAGAGTTGGGGGTTCTGTCACAAGGGTGGTACACTTTGAAGATCTGTTAGAATGTGTAACAATGGCTGGTTTGGTGGATTTGAGGTTCAAAGGTCATCAGTTCACGTGGAATAATAAACAGAGAGTGAGAATATGGAGGAAACTGGATAGGGTGTTAGTAAATGCAGAATGGATTAGAGAGATTGAAGACACAGAGGCAGAATTTTTAAACCCAGGAGCAACGTCTGATCATACACCGATGGTGGTAAGACCATGCAATCAGAGAAATCAGAAAAAGAAAACATTTTGCTTTTTCAATTTCTGGGTGGAGGAGGAGGGGTTTAAGGAAACAGTGGCAAAAGCTTGGGCTATGGAGGCAGTAGGGAACCCAATGTACACATTCATGAGGAGGCTGAAACAAGTAAAGGCAGAACTGATAGCATGGAATAAAGAGAGAGTGGGCAAAGTACAAACACGAGCTGATGAGACAAAGAAGATCATGGATAGGGTTCAAACTGAGCTACAATTGGATCCTACTAACCAACAGCTAGGAATGAAGGAAAGAAAAGCCATTGGAGAGTATGTTAGAGCTGCAATCTCTGAAGAATCTATGCTTAAGCAAAAGTCACGAGATCAAGACATAATTCTGGGGGACAATAATACTGAATATTTCTTTAAGTCGATCAAGGCTAGAAGAAACACAAATAGGATCACTTGTTTAAAAGATGGAAATGATAGAGTCATTGAAGACTTGAATGAAATAGAGGAGAAGTGTGTTCAGTATTATAAGAGATTGTTTAGTCCTCAAAACCTGCAAGAGGTAAGCTTTGCTGATTTTGAAAATGCTAGACCAAGAGAGAGACTTACACAGGAGGAGCAAGACCAAATGCAAGGTAGTGTAACAAGAGATGAGATAATTGAGGCACTGGCAGACATAGATAATGACAAAGCACCAGGCATAGATGGGTTTAGTTCTTTGTTCTTCAAGGCATGTTGGAGAATTGTGGGTGATGGCTTCACTAAGGCAATTCAGAATTTCTTCAGGTCTGGCAGAATGCTCTCAGAGGTAAACACAACATGCATCACACTAACACCTAAAATGCAGAGTCCTACTTCCCTAAGTGATTACAGACCTATTGCATGCTGTTCTGTAGTGTATAAGTGTATCACTAAGATTATCACTAGTAGAATGAAATCTTTTATGCCAAGAGTTATACACCATAACCAGTCTGCTTTCATCTCTGGAAGGAGTATACAAGATAATATTCTACTTTCTCATGAATTGGTTCATAACTACCATAGAGACACTGGGCCGCCCAGATGCATGGCTAAAATAGATTTGAGGAAAGCATATGACTGTGTAAGATGGGAAGCTGTGTTGTTTGCTCTAGAGAGGATTGGGGTACCAGGAAAATTCATTGAGTGGATTAAGGAATGTATGAAGACTGCAAGCTACTCTATTATGCTGAATGGCTCTCCGTATGGGTACTTCAAGAGTACTAGAGGCATTTGACTAGGGGATCCCATGTCACCATATCTGTTTGTGCTTGTCATGGATTTGTTTAATGATATAATGATGCAAAGTGTAGAGGATGGAAGATATAAGCTGCATTTTAAATGTCATGATCCTGTTATTACTCACCTCTCATTTGCAGATGACCTTCTTGCCTTTATGCATGGAGAGAAGGAGACAGCTGTTTGCTTAAGTCAGAATCTGACAAAGTTCAAGCAGTGCTCAGGGTTGGAAGTGAATGTCAATAAAAGCCAAGTTTTCTTTGCTGGGCTGGATCAGGTCCAATGTAATGAAATTCAAGATGCATTACAATTCCCAGTAGGTGAATTGCCAGTGAAATACCTAGGACTACCGTTGATCACTACAAGGCTGAGTTCTACAGACTGTCTGCCATTATATGCGAGAGTGGTGAAAAGAATTCAAAGCTGGAAGGGGAAAACTCTATCATATGCAGGAAGATTGCAACTAATCAAAGCAATCTGAATAATCTGAGTATCTATTGGACTGCTTCTTTTAGCTGCCAATGAAGATAGTTGAAGACATAAACAGATTATGTAAGAACTTTCTATGGAAAGGACCTGACCTTCAAACATCACGTGCTTTGATCAGCTGGGATGATATGTGTTACCCGTATACTGAGGGAGGATTGGGGATTCGAGATCTGAAAACGGTGAATAAGGCTGCAACAATCAAACATGTATAACAGATTGTCAGCGACAAGAAAACTCTGTGGGTTGACTGGGTGAAAAAGAATCTCATAAGAGACAAGCAGTTCTGGAATATGAACATACCAGCTGATTGCTCGGCTAGTTGGAGGAACATACTCAAGCTTAGAACAAAAGCAACTAGCTTCGTCTTGTACCAGATTGGAGATGGATCGAAAACAAAATTCTGGCATCAGCCATGGCACCCTGCGGGATTGCTAACAGATAAGTTTCCTCAAGCACTTCGCTTCTCTTCAACATGTAACTTAACTGCTACAGTATCATGTTTTATTGAGAATGGAAGGTGGGTAGTTCCACAACATATCAAACATCACAAAAGTGAGATTTCTCACCAAATGCAACAGGAAGTGAAGATAGAAGGGGGAGAAGATGAGGTGATTTGGGCTGCATCACAGAATGGAGAATTCAGCTTAAAAGAAACTTATGAGAGTATGCGAAGCTTCAGACAACCAAAGGCATGGAATGGGCTGATATGGTTCGCAAATAGGATTCCCAAACATTCGTTTATAGGGTGGATGTTCTTTACTGAGGGACTGAAAACGAGGGACAAACTAAAACAATGGAAAGTGATCAATTCTGATGTTTGCGTGTTATGTTGGCGTGAAGTAGAGACAGCAGCTCATCTGTTTTTTGAATGTACGTATTCATTGAATGTTTGGATTGATATAATGGAGATGGTAGGGTATGTAAGGCCGAGAGAACAACAACTTGGCAGAATGAAGTGCAATGGCTGCTACAGAAGTCGAGTGGGAAAGGAAGTAAAAAAGATGCGCTGAAGCTAACAGCAAACGCATTCTTTTTTTGGATTTGGCGGGAAAGAAATTTTCGAATCTTCAAGCATGAGACAAAATACCTGGAGCAGATAGTGAATCAGATCAAGCAAGAAGTAAGAACTAAACTGAGTTCGCTGAAAATGAAGATGCCAATGGGGATGGAAAGGGATGACTTCATGCACAGGTGGAATGTATTTGTCGAACCAGTGGAAGCAGCGCCTAAGAAGTGCATATGGGAACGAGCTGGACCAGATATTGCGAACTTAAACACCGATGGTACATTACAAGGACAGGAGGGAGGGAGGGTGGGCAGCAGTGATAAGAGATGAACAAGGAAAGGTAATGGCGGCAGCACAAGGAAAATAGCAGTATGAAGCTATAGCTTTCATCGAACTCGAAGGGGTACAAAAAGGTTTGGAATTGGCGCAAATGATTAATATAAAGAGAGTTAGAGCACAAACAGACTCAACCAATGTGATTAGCTTTCTAAAGCAAAAGAAGAATCAACCATGGAGGGTAAAGAAGATGATAGAAGACATCAAGAATAGAACTAGTAATTTTGAGTTTTTTTCAATTGTTCATGTGTTTAGAGAGTGTAATAAGCTTGTTGATAGTTTGGCAGCTAATATTCCATCTGTTTCTTTCATTGAACTCACCCCTAGCTCATTTTCTGAAGATATAAAGAAAATAGTGTATGAAGATGCTAGTGGGAAAGAGTACTTACGATTGTAATAATTCAAAAAAAATTTCCTCTATGAGGAAGGGGTAGGGGACCTCTTAATTAAAAAACCCCGCTTACCCATAATAAAAAAAAAAAAATCCATCAAGTGTTTCGCTTACATTCAATCAATCAAGTGTTTTGCATTCATTCTAATGCAAACTCCCACGTAATGCATTTAATCAAGTGTTTTGCATTCTGTCTGTGTATAAAGTGGGGTTATAGGATTTGGAAGTGGTTCATCTTAGATCTAACTTATATGATCGAGGCAAGGGTTTATTGTTTAGAGGCTTAGTCCTTGTCTTACAAAGGGTTTATTCATTGATCCTGGAAGGCTTGGAGTATTTCCGTGCTTTTGAGTTTTTGGGCCCTTGAGTTCACTTTTTTCGTTGACTTTGATAGTTTACCGTTGACTTTTAACCGTTTTACTTTTTGGAACTTTTTCCCAGTTATTCCATGATGTCCCTTTTAGGGTCATTTTGTCTCCTTTTTTTCTCTATAACACGCCTTTTGAGGTGTTAGTTCTATAATAGGGCTGTATCCGGAAAAAACTATAAGAACATGAGTTTTCTACAATCAATCAATCCGGTGTTTTGCGTTCAATATAGTGCAAGCTCACATGTAGGTGCCTTCAATATTGTGTTTTGCATTCTTTCTAATGCAAGCTCACTTGTAGGTACGTTCATTCAATCATTCAAGTGTTTTTCATTCATTCTATTGCAATCTCACACGTAAGAGTATTCCATCAAGTGTTTCGCTTACATACAATCAATCAAGTGTTTTGCATTCTATGTAAGACAATTTATTCTACGTAAGTGTATTCCATGCAAGAATCTTTAAGAACCAATACAAAACAGGAAGGCAGGTTGCAAATTAGATCATTCATGATGTGAAGGTCAAGATGAACTCACTTGACTTCAAGATGGAGGAAGGACCAGCAAGGCAAAGCTTCATGGAGAGATGGTTAGTTCAAGTTGGGGTGAGTACAAGTAGAAGCATTCAATGCAAATATGTTAAATCAGATCAAGGAAATAGCATACTTAACACAGATGGCACATTACAAGGTTTAGTGGGAGGTTGGGCAACAGCCATAAGAGATAGTGAAGGAGTAGTGGTAGCAGCAGCTAAAGGAAAGTCAAGCTTTACATCAATTGCAATGATTGAATTGCAAGGAGTGGAACAAGGACTCAAGCTAGCAGAAAGGTACAATGTGAAGAGGATACAAGCACAAACAGATTCGAGTAATGTAATTTCATTATTAAGGAATGAAGGGCATCATCCATGGCAGGCTAACAAGATCATTAAAGACATTAGAAGAGTGATTGATAGACTAGAGTTCCTTTCTATTATTCACATATATAGAGAAACAAACAGACTTGCAGATGCACTTGCAAAAAATGTACCTAGTCATAGGTTTGTAGATATTGTTCATAGCTCCTCTGCAGAGGATGCTAAAAAGATTATATATGAGGACTCTATAGGAACAGTCTATCAACGAATGTACTAAGCTCTTTTTATTAATGAAAAGGGGTAGGGGACCTCTAAATAACCCCGCTTGCCTATAAAAAAAACATTCAATCAATCAAGTGTTTTGCATTCATTCTAATGCAAACTCCCACGTAAATGCATTTAGTCAAGTGTTTTGCAATCTGTCGTTGTTTAAAGTGGGTTATAGGGTTTGGAAGTGGTTCATCTTAGATCTAACTTATATGATCCAGGCTAGGGTTTAGAGGCTTAGTCCTTGTCTTACAAAGGGTTTAGTCATTTATCCTTGAAGGCATGGATTGTTTCTTGTGCTTTTGAGTTTTTGGGCCCTTGAGTTCACTTTTATCGTTAACTTTGATAGTCATTTTGTTCCCAGTTATTCCATGATGTTCACTTTTATCCTTGAAGGCATGGATTGTTCCCAGTTATTCCATGATGTCCCTCTTAAGGTCATTTTGTCTCCTTTTGTCTCTCTTACACGCCTTTTGAGGTATTAGTTCCTTAATAGGGCTGTATCCGGAAAAAACGAAAAGAACATTAGTTTTCTACAATCAATCAATCATTCCGGGTTTCGCATTCATTATAGTGCAAGCTCACACGTAGGTGCTTTCAATCTTGTGTTTTGCATTCTTTTTAATGCAAGCTCTCTTATAGGTATGTTCATTCAAACATTCAAGTGTTTTTCGTTCATTCTAGTGAAAGCTCACATGTAAGCGTATTCCATCAAGTGTTTCACTTACATAAAATCAATCAAGTGTTTTGCATTCATTCTAATGCAAACTCCCACGTAGATGCAGTTAGTCAAGTGTTTTGCATTCTGTCGGTGTAGAAAGTGGGGTTATAGGGTTTGGAAGTGGTTCATCTTAGAACTAACTTATATGATCTAGGCTAGGGTTTAAGGTTTAGAGGCTTAGTCCTTGTCTTACAAAGGGTTCATTAATCCTTAAAGCCTTGGAGTGTTTCCTGTGGTTTTGAGTTTTTGGGCCCTTGAGTTTACTTCTTTCTTTGACTTTGATAGTTGACCGTTGACTTTTGACGGTTTTACTTTTTGGCACTTTTTCCCAGTTATTCCATGATGTCCCTTTTAGGGTCCTTTTGTCTCCTTTTGTCTCTATAACACGCCTTTTTAGGTATTAGTTCCATAATAGGGCAGTATCCAGAAAAAACGATAAGAACATGAGTTTTCTACAATCAATCAATCAATCCGGTGTTTTGCATTCATTATAGTGCAAGCTCACACGTAGGTGCATTCAATCTTGTGTTTTGCATTCTTTCTAACGCAAGCTCGCTTGTAGGTACGTTCATTCAATCATTCAAGTGTCTTTCATTCATTCTAATGCAAGCTCACACGTAAGTGTATTCCATCAAGTGTTTCACTTACATACAATTAATCAAGTGTTTTGCATTCATTCTAATGTAGACTCCCACGTAGATGTACTTAGTCAAGTGTTTTGCATTCTGTCGGTGTATAAAGTGGGGTTATAGGGTATGGAAGTTGTTCATCTTAGATCTAATTTTATGATCAAGGCTAGGGTTAAGGGTTTAGAGGCTTAGTCCTTGTTTTACAATGGGTTTAGTCATTAATCCTTGAAGCCTTGGAGTGTTTCAAGTGATTTTGTGTTTTTTGGCCCTTGAGTTCACTTTTATCGTTGACCGTTGACTTTTGACAGTATGACTTTTTTGCACTTTTTCCCAGTTATTCCGTGTTGGCCCTTTTATGGTCATTTTGTCTCCTTTTGTCTCTATAACACGCCTTTTAAGGTATTAGTTCTATAATAGGACTATATCTGGAAAAAACGATAAGAACATGAGTTTTCTACAATCAATCAATCAATCCGGTGTTTTGCGTTCAATATAGTGCAAGCTCACATGTAGGTGATTTCAATATTGTGTTTTGCATTCTTTCTAATGTAAGCTCGCTTGTACGTACGTTCATTCAATCATTCAAGTGGTTTTCATTCATTCTATTGCAAGCTCACACGTAAGTGTATTCCATCTAGTGTTTCGCTAACATACAATCAATCAAGTGTTTTGCATTCATTCTAATGTAGAGTCCCACGTAGATGCATTTAGTCAAGTGGTGTGCCTTCTGTTGGTGTATAAAGTGGGGTTAAAGGGTTTGGAAGTGGTTCATTTTGGATCTAACTTATATGATCTAGACTAGGGTTTAGGGTTTAGAGGCTTAGTCCTTGTCTTACAAAGGGTTTAGTCATTGATCCTTGAAGCCTTGGAGTGTTTCCTGTGCTTTTGAGTTTTTGGGACCTTGAGTTCACTTTTACCGTCGACTTTGATAGTTGACAGTTGACTTTTGACGGTTTTACTTTTTGGCACTTTTTCCCAGTTATTCCATTATGTCCCTTTTAGGGTCATTTTGTCTCCTTTTGTCTCTATAACACGCCTTATGAGGTATTAGTTTTATTTTTTATTTTTTTTTATCGATAAGCGAGGTTTTTATAGAGGTCCCCTACCCCTTTTCATTAAAAAGAAATTATTTGGTCGTTACATTCGTACACCTTTTTTTTTTTGTTTTTTGTTTTTTGATAGGCAAGCGGGGTTATTTAGAGGTCCCCTACCCCTTTTCATTAATAAAAAGAGCTTAGTACATTCGTACACCTCATTTGCATCTTCATATGCAAATTTTCCTTACATCCTCAGCAAATGAGCTAGGCATAATAATAATGAATCTAACAGTAGCTAGCCTTCTAGGGTCATCTTCCCCCATTCCGTTGTCTCTCTAGACACCCCCGCATATTTTCTGCCATCCATAATTGTGCCCTTGTTGGTTACAAGAGCTGCCTTGAGTGGTTCCTGCACCCTCTCCTTTCCATTTACTGTACCCGATGTTTCAAATCCACGCGGTCTTCTATATTGCCCTTGCCTCGATCAGATGCCTCCTAGGTGGCGTTTCCCACCATCCTTCCCATCTCTCGCTTGTCACCGCTTCTCGATTCACTAACGGCTGAATTATCCCCTCTTGGACCATTTCAACCCTTTGAACTACTGGCG
The DNA here is from genome assembly GCF_015680905.1 of Coptis chinensis. NCBI lineage: Eukaryota > Viridiplantae > Streptophyta > Magnoliopsida > Ranunculales > Ranunculaceae > Coptis > Coptis chinensis. The sequence continues at coordinate 8,888 of NW_028238134.1, read as the reverse complement.
TAAGCCCTGTCTCAGTCCCTGGATCCTTTTCTTCCGTGCTTTCCTCAGACTCTTTACTATTCTTCTTCACCCATACTGAGCTTTTCACATCTTTAGGCCGCTTCATGTTCTTAGGACACTTAGTATCATTGTGCCCAAACACATCACAACATGTACACCTCACAGGCTTCCAATTGTATTCAAATTCCACTCCCAACTTTCTCCTCTCATCAATCACCAGAGGGACACCATCTGGATACATCCATTTTGTGTCTATCTCCACGCATACCCCAGCATATGCAGTTCTTGATTTTTGCTCAGTTAGTCTATCAACAAACAATGGATTTCCAATCACACTAGTTACATCACTAAATCCCTCCTTTTTCCACATTTCCATAGGTAGCTTTTTGATGATCACCCATATAGGGATTGTTTTCAAATCATGTGATTCTGCCTCAACAAACAATTTCCATGGTCTAATCACAAAGAGTTGACTTGCAATATAAAAACACCCCATATCAAGAACTGCTTGTCTTTCTTCCTCCTTTTCAAATTGAAAAGTGTACATGTTATCACCATATGTGTTCATGGCGAAATTCTTGATATTCCAAGTCCTTCTAACCACATCTTTGATATACAAAATGCCCAACCACCATATTCTCATATTTCTTGTTTACGCTCGCAAATTGGGAACTCTTAACATGAATTTCTGGTTTGCCATTAATGATAGCAGGAGGAACATAATACAAAGTTTCCTTACCTACCGACTTCCTCCCGAGCATTTCAGCCCACGTTCCTTTGTTACCCGAATTATTTGGGGCTGTTCTTCACTCAGCCCAAATTTTGCATCCACCATGCTTGGTTGCTTGCCGCTCGGAGAATGTCACGACAATCTCTTCGCTGATGTTTTCTACGCCATAGTTGCACACAATGCCGAAGTAACGCTTCCACCATGACTTTGCACCTTTTCGATATTCAAAAACTTCCTTCCCGCTATCAAGGTTAGATTCATCCACTTCTTTTTTTCGCCGTTCAAAGATGGTCAGGTGTGTTTCCATCCCCTCGGTTGTTCATCATTGGATCTTCAAAGAATGTGTCGTGAATGGTTTTTTCACTGTTCATCGTCTTCTTACTTCCAGCAGTAATAGTCTCCTAAACGTCGGCAGCTACTGCGCCTCCTTTCGCCGCTTTCGCGTTCACCCTTGCCCCCACTAATGGTATATCTTTGCTGTGCACTCGATATTTGAAGGATTAATTTGTTTCAATATTCTTAATGGCTGGTTCTGGCCTCGTTTTCTGCTTCCAGCAGTAATGCAACCTTTCGCGGCATCATCGCTTTCTTCCACATGCGTCTTGGACTCCTCAAAACTTGAGTCGATTTAACCCGCTTTGTCCCGACCAAAAAAATTTGCTTCGATCATCGCCGGTACATCTTGGATGGGAAAGCTCCCACCTTTATTTCCTTCAATTGCCTGGATTCGTTTTTCCCGACCGGCATGAACACCATGAGTCATACTCATGTCTCCATCTTGATTCTTTTTGGATGTCGGTTCTCTTGTAGCATCAGTAGAACCTTTGGCAGCATCGCCAGTTTTTTCCAGGTCAAGTCTTCTCTTGAATCTTTCCAAAGAACCCTCTCCATATTTCTTCAGCAGAAAAGCTTTGACAACCTCCACGTCGGAATCCTCATCATCTGATGTTGTTTGAAGATTAGGAACGTCATCCTCATTCACAACCTAAGTTGGTGTGCTAGGGCTGTTGGCTGCAAGAACCCTAAATTCTCTTGAGTTTGGCATGTTTTTCAATTTTCTTTTGGTAAAAAATTGAAATGCCCCAAAGGACTAAAATCACCCTCAATTGCCACCATTAACGTAACCTCCATGGTTGATTCTTCTTTTTGGATTAATCCTATTGGTATTAGTTTTATAATAGGGCTGTATCCAGAAAAAATGATAAGAACATGAGTTTTCTACAATCAATCAATCAATCCGGTGTTTTGCGTTCAATATAATGCAAGCTCACACGTAAGTGCTTTCAATATTGTGTTTGGCATTCTTTCTAATGCAAGCTCGCTTGTAGGTACGTCCATTCAATCAGTCAAGTGTTTTTCATTCATTCTAATGCAAGCTCACACGTAAGTGTATTCCATCAAGTGTTTAGCTTACATACAATCAATCAAGTGTTTTGCATTCATTCAAATGTAGACTCCCATGTAGATGCATTTAGTCAAGTGTTTGCATTCTGTCGGTGTATAAAGTGGGGTTATAGGGTTTGGAAGTGGTTCATCTTAGATCTTACTTATATGATCTAGGCTAGGGTTCAGGGTTTAGAGGCTTTAGTCCTTGTCTTACAAAGGGTTTAGTCATTGATCCTTGATGCCTTGGAGTGTTTCCTGTGCTTTTGAGTTTTTGGGCCCTTGAGTTCACTTTTATCGTTGATTTTTATAGTTGACCGTTGACTTTTGACGGTTTTACTTTTTGGCACTTTTTCCCAGTTATTCAATGATGTCCCTTTTAGAGTCATTTTGTCTCCTTTTGTCTCTATAACACGCCTTTAGAGGTATTAATTCCATAATAGGGCTGTATCCGAAAAAAACGATAAGAACATGAATTTTCAACAATCAATCAATCAATCCGGTGTTTTGCATTCATTATATTGCAAGCTCACACGTTAGTGCATTCAATCTTGTGTTTTGCATTCTTTCTAACGCAAGCTTGCTTGTAGGTACGTTCAATCAATCATTCAAGTGTTTTTCGTTCATTCTAATTCAACCTCGCATGTAAAAGTATTCCATCAAGTGTTTTGCATACATTCAATCAATCAAGTGTTTTGCATTTATTCTAATACAAACTCCCACGTAGATGTATTTAGTCAAGTGTTTTGTATTCTGTCTGTGTATAAAGTGGGTTTATAGGGTTTCGAAGTTGTTCATGTTAGATCAAACTTATATGATCTAGGCTAGGGTTTAGAGTTTAGAGGCTTAGTCCTTGTCTTACAAAGGGTTTAATCATTGATCCTTGAAGCTTTGGAGTGTTTCCTGTGCTTTTGAGTTTTTGGGCCCTTGAGTTCTATTTTATCGTTGACTGTGGCTTTGATCGTTGACCGTTGACTTTTGACAGTTTTACTTTTTGGCACTTTTCCCCAGTTATTCCGCGATGTCCCTTTTAGTGTCCTTTTGTCTCCTTTTGGCTCTATAACACACCTTTTAATGTATTAGTTCCAGAATAGGGCTGTATCCAGAAAAAGTGATAAGAACATGAGTTTTCTACAATCAATCAATTAATCCAGTGTTTTGCATTCATTATAGTGCAAGCTCATATGTAGGTGCATTCAATCTTGTGTTTTGCATTCTTTCTAACTCAAGCTCGCTTGTGAGCACGTTCATTCAATCAATCGAGTGCTTTTCATTCATTCTAAAGCAAGCTCACACGTAAGTGTATTCCATCAAGTGTTTCTCATATATTCAATCAATCAAGTGTTTTCCATTCATTCCAATGCAAACTCTCACGTAGATGCATTTAGTCACGTGTTTTGTATTCTGTCGGTGTATAAAGTGGATTTATAGAGTTTTGAAGTTGTTCATCTAAGATCTAACTTATACGATATAGGCTAGGGTTTAGGCTTTAGTGGCATAGTCCTAGTCTTAGAAAGGGTTTAGTCATTGATCCTTGAAGCCTTGGAGTGTTTCCTGTGCTTTTTAGTTTTTGGGACCTTGAGTTCTCTTTTATCGTTGACTATGGATTTGATCGTTGACTTTTGACAGTTTTACTTTTTGGCAGTTTTTCGCAATTGTTCCATGATGTCCCTTTTAGGGTCGTTTTGTCTTCTATTGGCTCTATGACACGCCTTTTGATGTATTAGTACCAAAATAGGGCTGTATCAAGGAAAAGCGATAAGAACATGAGTTTTCTACAATCAATCAATCAATCCGGTGTTTTGCATTCATTATATTGCAAGCTGTTTTTTTTTATCAGCAATCGAGGTTTTGCATTCATTATATTGCAAGCTCACACGTATGTGCATTCAATCTTGTGTTTTGCATTCTTTATAACGCTAGCTCGCTTGTAGGTACGTTCATTTAATCAATCGAGTGTTTTTCATTCATTCTAATGTAAGCTCAAACGTAAGTGTATTCTAATGTCATTCAACACACCATAATAACCAACACTACCGGTCACTGGGTTCATGTCTTTTGCGCTCGCAAAGCTTGACGTTTCTGCCGATACAAAAACTCCATTATTTTGAGTTTTCCTTCGTGACTCACGAGCTTTTGTGTGAAATCTGTATCCATTTGCAATACAGCCCTTGAAACAAGAAGCAAATCAACTAGGACCATATGCTAAACTCTGAAGTTTCTCGCTGAGCAACTCCCCATCCTTTTTCATTTGCTGGACCTATTCAGATAAGGAGAAAAAAATAATGTTGAACTTCAGGAAACATAAGCAATCAGTAGCAAGTCACTCCAATCAAAAAAGAAAGAAGACAAAAAAGTGGCTTCTTTTGCAACAAACAACATGGCAGAATATTTGACTTTTATTACAAGGTTTGAGGCTCAGACCTCAGAACACTCTATCTGAAGCAGAATAGAAATTGTTGTACATGAGTAATTATTACAAGGTTTGAAATTTTTGAATGGCCCTAATAACTTTACCACTATTGATAACATAGCTAGATCAAGTAAAGTCATTATAGTAGATCGACATTAGATCAAGATATACTCAAGCAAAGAAAAGAGCTATGTAACAGAAGCACAATCATTAGAATTGTAGGTTTCAGCTCTGGAAGGAAAAACCAAAAAACCGGACCAAAAGGGATTTCTCTGACGAAATGAACTACAATATTCATAGTAAAACAGATGTCACTGATGACAAGTTAAACAAATGTCACTGACAAGTAAATCATATATATGATCAGACAATCTAACACCTTGATAAGCCCATGAGGTGTCCACAGGCAAAATGCTAGGAACATTAGTCCTTTTTATTGGCTAGGTTAGAACGAATATTGTCCTGAAACAATAGACCCGTCGATATAATTAAAATTTTATTCTGTGAAACAGACAAAAACTCACCATCGCCACTCGCTTATGAGGAGCATAGGCAGACTGACCAAAAGCACTTGCAGGGGAAGACTAGCATGAGCAATTTGATTGGTTCCTGACTGGGACAAGGCTCCGACTAATATGGGAGTTTGGAAGCATGTTTGTGTAAAAGTAATGGGGTCTGGCCACTTTTTCGTGAGAAGGCCTTGCTGCATAATGAACCAACCAAATGACATTCAGCTGAATTTCTCAGTGGATTGGGTCTGGTCATCTCAACAATATATGGCAAAACTATAGGTGGCACATTTGACGACGATGAAAAGGTTATTCGAAGGCCTGAAGTACTAAAGTTTAAGCTTCATATAATCATGCATGTTCAAGAGAAACGATTAACAAAACTGATCAACCCACATAAATCAAAATTACACAAAAGGGAATAAACTATAAATTATTTTTGAGGATGCGACAGGAAAGGAATATGTGAGAGAATGTAACTGGAACTAGATTCCACTTTATTATTTATGATTAATAATATAGGGGTAAGGGACCTCTCGAAAACCCTACTTTCCAATAAAAAAAATAAAAAAAATAAAAAAAATAAAAAAAAAATAAAAAAAAATAAAAAAACTATAAGCACTTGACACTAAAGAGCTTATAAAAGAATTCAACAGAAACAACTTTTATAAAACGAGAATTCAACATACTTTTGCAAAAAAAAAAAAAAACTTATCAAAATCAAACTTCCAGCTACTACGCTCAGAGGGGTTACCCAGTGACTTGATTATCCCATTAAATTCTGATTTTCTAGACGTCCATTGTCATAGTAAGTAGGGATGCCACCTCGGCTGCAACTAGCTCAACTTCCTCTGCAGATTCCGCTGTATATCTCTTGTAAAGTTGTAAGCTGCAGCTTGGGTACTTTTCGTTAATCTCCCCATATAGCAGTCTAGCGGCTCCCTCAACTATTTTCCTTGTCAGAGGCTGCATCCCCTCTAACATAAGTACAACCATACAGTATTTGAATTAGTATTAGAAATCATTCTTGTAGGAGGGTTGGAGTTCTCCTGTTGGCTTTGGATAGCAGCTTGGTTCTGTCCCACAAGGCTTCAGTTCTTCTGATCACTGCTGCTCTGTTCTTTATTCTTGCTCCAAACTTAATTTCGTTCCTATGCTCCCATATCTTTGCAGAAATTTGCAGGCATACAGCCCCAAGCCACCGAGATGTTGATGGCTATTCATGACCGAGTTCAGAATTTCGTCCAACTAATTTCTTGAAATCCAGTTAGAATGAGCATCTATTCTGATCGATACTAAAGAAGTAAACCACAGCCCCCTTGTCTTTCCATAAGTAAAAGAAGATGTGAAGTTAGGGATCCTTCACCAGTTGATAAAAGGGGAAATTTAATTCCCCTATCATTTTCCTAGAAGCAAGCAGGTTTCTAGTAGGCCGTCCTTAATGTATGTTTCATTGTTTTGCAAAGAAACAGTTGGCTCTTGGTTGCAAGTTTGGAACTCTAAATTCTCTTCATAGGCCTGAGTTGGAAAGTTGACCCTCTTGGCCTTCCAATTGACCTTCTTAAGATAGATCCAAGTAACCATCTCTCCCTTCCTCTCTCAATCACGTTCTTATGAATTACCACCGCAAGGTAATGCAAAGAGACATTCTCTGTCTTCCACTCTCCAGGACCCAAAAGAAAAGGAAACAACTGATGCAGGAGGGAGGGGGAGGGAGGTTTGCTAACATCTTCCTATTTTTTTCCTTGTTCTTTGTGTTGGACAGACTAATTACCAATGCTCAAGGAACCTGCAGCTAAATTCCAAGTAGAACAAACATCCCTAAATAAGAAACTAAATCTAAATTGTACTAAACATCCTCTAAATATCCCTAAATTAGCTAAACATAAATATAAATAAAACAAGTAGAATCCTTCTTGAGGCATGGTACTAAACTGTGAAATCATATCCGCCAGACCATTGAAATAACTAGAAAACAATTAGTAGAATCCAAATTGCAAGCATAGAGAATAATTAAGATGCTATCTACAAAACTACTTTGGAAAAAATTAAATAGAGTACATAAACTGATATACATAATCTAATTGCATACAATTAACACTTATGTAGTTTTCAAACCATTTACCAAACCGTTCATTATGAATACGGTCCACATTCCTAGCACTTGCCCGCCGCCCGAGCTCATCCCTAATCACTTGTTTGTGCTTCCTATACAAAACATTATTGCATTTATGACATAGGTTTATAAATAACATTTCTTTTAACTAAGGCACAATTTCAATAAAGTGGACTTACTCAATAAATGGTACCACTTCCACAATTGATTAGCACATACAAAACAAGCTTGTTCCCATTCATCGCCCATGCGATTAGAGACTTAAACGTTCCTTTCCCTAAAAGCACGGCCAAGTTTCCTGAAAAAATAGAAAATTGTCCATCCAATCTAACAACTTCGAACTCCTCATTCCTCCCTGTCGGTTGAACTTAGTCTCTATCCCATCATCTAAGCATCTTGAGCGTAAAGTCAAGCATTCATTAGCAAGATACCGCTTCGAATGGATCCCTCTAGTCTACTCTTTATTACGAACATACTTCTTCAAGGTGTACAAGTACTTGAATAAATATAAAAGATGAAAAATTGAAGTTCAAATTTTAACAAAATACAAACAAAAGTAACCATTACTATTATCTTTACTTTTATCGACCTTTCGATTGGGTACATCCATCGATAGTACAATCGTTTAGCGAGCTTAGCTTGACTAGCTAAATGAATAGGCAATTGCACCATAACATCAAAAAATGATGGAGGAAATATCATTTCCATTTTGCATAGTGTGACAGTAATCTGGTACTCAAGACATTCCAACTCTGCAACCTATAATACTTTTGAACACAACTGCTTGTAGAAATTAGAGAGCTCAACAAGAACTAATGTCACTTCCTTAGGTAAGATTCCACATATTGCAACTGGAAGTAGTTGCTGCAATAGAACATGCCAATCATGGCTTTTTAGGCAAGGTATTTTGAATTCTTTCACCAGAACACGACGCGACATATTTGATGAAAAATTATCGAGAACTTTAATACCTTTCGAGAATTGACAAAGCTTCCTCTTCTCGATCCAAGGACAAGGTAAAGGGTCGCGGGGGATATAGTATTTGTTACCCTATTTAGCTATCGGATGAAGTGGCTTCCGCGATACCCATTAACACCAAATCTTGTCTTGACTTCAAGTTATCCTTTGATTTCTTCTCTAAATTCAGCAGTGTCCCAAGCCAACTTTCACCGTTGTTCTTTTCAATGTGCATGACATCTAGATCATGGAGTAAACAAAGGTATTTCCAATAAGGGAGATAAAAAAATACACTAATCTTCTTCCAATTGTGTGGCAGAGAATTATCCTCCTCGACTTCTTTTTGTCCAACCTTATCACAATTCACCTTACCAAATGTGATTTGGTCGAATCCATCTAATTGAGTAAGTACATCACTTCCACTTAAGGGGCTTGGGGCAACTCCCATTTCTGTCTTGTTATCAAAAGAACTCTTATTCTTTCAATATCTATGATCAAGTGGCAGGAATTTAAGACATCCCATATAACAAAACTTTTTCCCATTTTGCAACCATTTTGAGCAAGTTTTCTCATAGCAAGAGGGATAGGGAAGTTGTCCTTTAGTGCTCCATCTGGACAAATTAGCAAATGTTGGGAAGTCATTAATAGTCCACAAGACAACTGCATGCATTTTAAAATTCTATTTTGAAGAGGCATTGTACGTCTCAACTCCCTTCTCCCACAACTCCTTTAACTCATCAATCAATGGCTGCAAGTATTACCGACAATGTTATTTCTAGG